>NW_020227543.1:0-2762 GCF_003070985.1 Temnothorax curvispinosus
CACCAATCTTTGTGCCCTATTTTCCTTCTCTTCTTTACCTTAATATCCTTATACACTAAGGCTCCAAGGATTTGTTTTTTAATTTCTCCTGTTTTTTAATTTCTCCCATTTCCTATCCACCGACTCCATTTCCTGGTCCGCGGTTTCATTCCATACCTCCGTCCTCTCCCTATATAATTGCCTTGCCTCTTCGTTCCAAACTATGATCTTCTTTGACATATTCCGTTCCTCTTCTTCCTCTTCGCCCCTCCATTTGTCTCGTATTCTCCTCTTCTTCCAGTAACAAGGTCAGAGGCAAATGATCCGAGTCCACCCTGTCCCCTATTCTAAATTCCAACACTCGCTCTTACGCACTATCGTTTACAATTGCATAGTCAATTACCGAGCACCCTCTCGCACCCACATACGTATATTCCCCCTCCCAATCTCCCTCTGTACATCCGTTCAAAAAATACCATCCTTTTTCATTTATCATATCCACAAAACTTCCGCCGCCATTTCCTATAACTTTATCTTTACTCTCCTTTTCAAAGTCATACTCCTCCTCCCTACCACCTCCTAAGTTTCCTATTCTAATATTAAAATCACCTCCTATAATAATATCCTCTCCTTCGCATCCTTCGCATTGCTCCGTTATTTTTGCCATTATCTCTTCAACGTCTTTCTTTGCTCCTACATTGTATACTGTAAAAATATTTAGCCCTTTTTCCTCTTTTACTATTCTCGTTCGCGCAATTTTTTCTGTAATCATTGTACATTCATAATTCTCCACTTCCGCCATCCAGCTTTTTTTAATACCTATTAGTAATTCTCCCTTCGCCCTACCTTTTTTTTTCCTTTACAGCGTTAATGTTTTTCCAAATGTGCGTTTCTGGCAATTTACCCTTAATTCTATCCCATCCCTTTTCCTCTAACCATGTTTCACATAGTCCTATAAAATCGAAACCTACTATGTAATTCCAACAATCTTTGTTCTGCCTCTTTATACCTGCTACATTCCAAAAAATTAATTTTTGCCCATTTTCTTTCTTCATCTTCTTCACTTTTTCATCCTTCAATCGTGTTGTTTGCCTATTGTCCTCTTGCATGCCTCGACTTACTGATACTCTTCTCCTAACTTGGCAGTCCTCTAGAAATTTTCCTTTTCTATTAGCTTATTTTCTTCCTCGCTCCTTACGTACTTTCTACCTTGTATCTCTAGCTTCCTAAAACCTATTTTCACTCATTTTCCTTCTGTTTTCTCTTTCCATGCCCTTTCTTTTATCCGTCTTTGCACTTCTCTGTCCTCAAAGGTCAAATCGTGATCAATGAAAATTTTCTTACTTCCCAGTTTCTTCTTCTTCTTCATGATGTTATTCTTCGCTTCCCAGCAGTCTATTTCGACTATTATTATCTCTCTTCCTACTCTGCTTGATGGCCGCATTTTCTTCACTCGCGCTCTTGCACCAAACTCCCTCTCCAGAAACGTCTCCGCTGTGTCTATTAAGCTCTTGTTTTTCTCTTTATGTAGTCTTCTGATCACTAAATTATTTTTCTTTTCCTTCCTTTCCTTCATATTTCTTTCTCTCTTCCTCACCATCTCCGCCACCTTTCCGACGATCTCCTCCATTTTGCCGCTGGTCGTTTCATCCGTTTTCACTCCTTCGTTCGATCTTCGATAGCCTCACTTCTATCTTATCCATTCTTTCCTGTACTTTTTCTTCTTTTTTTCTCCGACCCTTTTCTAAGACGTTCATCCTTTCTCTCATCTCTCTCATCTCTTCCCTCAGGTCCCTCATTTCGTTTCTAATCTCTCTCAAGACTGCTAGTAGCGAACCGTCCTCCTCATCCTTCTTTGTTGCTGACAGAACTCCTTCCTCTTCTCTCTTCTTACCTACCACACCGGCTCCATCCTTCGCTTTGTCCGTACCTGGTGGCGTTCTCACTGTCTTGTTATCTCTCTTGAAAATTTCCATCGTACGTTGTTCGTTTTCCTCTTTTTTCTTCTTGGCTTTTGCTAACTCGCATGCCGTACTGTTATCACTTGTCATAAACTCCAGTATGCTGAGCGAGCCCGATCTTTCTCTTCTTCTTAACTCCTCCTTTGTAAATCTTCCTTTTCCTCTTTTTTCTTCTTTTGGTGTGGCAAAAACTTCCTTATCCGTTTTCTCACTGCATGAGCAATCCGACACTGTAGCCGGATTCTCATCTTTATTCGTTATTGCTGCCTTCTCACTCTTACCTATCTCTCCCTCCATCCTGTGCGCCCCGCGTGCACGCTCTTCTTCCAGCCAATCTCCTTAACCGCTACCTCTATGCCTAGACCGTTCCGTCTAGTGTCTAGTGTCGCTACCTACTCTATGCGTGGCGCAAATCTCGCTCCCTTTTGGAACGCACCGCGATTTTCTCCCGCTTTCTCTCACCTAACCTCTCCTCTCTCTAAAATATTTAGCGCTTTTTTCCTTCATTAATTAATACTTCCCTGCTGCATCTATTATCCTATCCTGAATTTAAGCTCTTCTTTCTACCTTTCTATCGGTTTATCGCCTACCTCGTATCCAATTTCCCTCTAAACTCTCGCCCAGGGAGTAAGATATAAAGAGACTGATCTCCATACTTGGCTACCGCCAAAAACTGATCCTGATTTTGGGCGAAAGTTGAGTGTTAAATGTTACCACTCGCAGCGCTTGTGTTCCATCATCGGTGAGTCACGTGACGGATCCGTTTCAATGTTCAAATGGTTCAAGTGTCAACTTGGCGACGACAGTACGTGCCGACACGTC
>NW_020227544.1:0-1752 GCF_003070985.1 Temnothorax curvispinosus
ACAAGATTATGTTACGCGAGGTTCCGTGCAGAGGTTCTGTCAATTTCCGAATGTAATAAGACGGTACGGTTTCATTTTTTTCTTTTTCGACTTTTCCCACGTACGGTTCTGCGGTGTACATGTAAAAAGTCCTCGAGTCATTGAGCATCACGATTTTAATGCCATATTTATCTGGTTTTGCACCGTTATAGACTTTGAAAGGGCATCGTCCTCGGAAAGAAATCAACTGTTCATCAACAGTGCAATACGTGGCTGGACAATAAAAACTAGTACATTTAGAGATGAAATCCTCCCAAATCTCACGGATCGGTGCAAACTTGTCCGTCTTTCTACGTGTAGATCTTGGTGTTTTATCGTCAAAGCGAAGCATTCTCAGGAAAAATATAAATCTGTTGCGTGACATCGTGCAGCGGTAAAGGACAGACCCAAAGTCATGAAGACCACAAATCTTCTAATGACGTACTTGCAGTTTTCTGTAGACCGGAAAGGTACAGAACTCCAATGAAAGCCTTCAGTTCACATAGGTCCACATCTGCATACATCGGATGTGAGACAGTCTTATTTTCCGTAGTGTCGCGATACCGCTTTATTTCTTCATTGGTGTGATGAACCACTTTTTCCAATAACGCGTCACTAAATAATAGAGACCATGCATCGAGCGGACTTCTCACGGATTTTGCTTCTCTGTTGGGACCAGGCAAAAACGTTCTTACATTGCGCTGATGATCTGCTGGCCTCTCCCGCGCTGTGGTGTAACATTCATGTCCATCTTTTCCAAGATATATGCTTCGTCTACGGCCACGTTTTGAACTCACACGAGAAGACATCGAACTTGCACGAGAAATAGGTCTTTTTCGCTTGTTGGTTGACTGTCCAGCAGTATTTACACCTCTGACCCTTCTCTAACTTCAGTTTCTGTCGATGCTTCAAAAGGTTCATCTTCAACGTCCTCTTCCGATTCCGAATCAGTCTGTGATTCTTTATTATCTTCTTCACTATCTGAAGGCAAGTCGTAGGCCGCAATTCGCTCTTGTTGCACCAAATTATCATGTACACTAGTAACGCTGCACGTTTCGTAACGAACAGACATTTTCTGTAAAAAATTCAATTTATGTACTGCTATACATACGCCAATCCATCCATCAAGTTATACAATGTAACAATTTGTATAACTAATATACAATGCTTTTTTTATCAATAAAAATTTTTTACATGAAAAACTTTTGAATACACCTAACCTAACCTAATCTAACCTGAAAACGCCAAAACGAGTCATTTTCACAAAAAATCTGAAATATACTTACTGTAATAAATGTCGAACGTAAATGACTCACTGGGGTGTCACAATACCCCAAACGATTTTCTTTTTCGGTCACAGCTGCTGCACGGATCTAACGCACTCGCTGAATCACAGAGGTCGATTGCCGGATGACTAAACTGAATTATGGTTAGGGTCTCGGTATGAAAACTAACCTTCCTAAGGGGCTCAATTTGACCTTCGCGTAAGGTCTCGTAACACCCCAGTGAGTCTGTCTAGGGTTAATTGATCATCTCATTATTTGAAATTATTTGCGAAATGTACTCTGTTTACTTCCCTGCATATTAATATAAATTTTTTATCCTTTGTAATAGAAAAATATTTCAGCAAAAAGAAATTAAAGAAAATAATATGGATTTTTCATATATTCCATATCATATTAATAATTACTTTTCCAAGATAAAAGAACACAGGAAAATGATTTATTATACAAT
>NW_020227545.1:0-445 GCF_003070985.1 Temnothorax curvispinosus
TAAAATTGTGCCGGGTTGTGCTCGGTGAGTACAATAACTTTTCCTAATGACAAAATGTCCGCAAATCGTTAGTTTACGCAGCACAAGTATCTAAAAAAAGCAGTTTTTAAGGAATTACAATTTTCAAACCGCTCTAACTTTTGAACCGTGACAGGGAATGAAATTTTGCGACTTGTGCTGAATTGTGCTAGTCAAGCACAACAAGAAAACGGCTAGAAAAGAATCAATAGTTGCAGGGGTTAAAAATAATGAGCCAAAGGGATAGGGGTAAAAAATTTTTTTTTTCAAATTTTTTAAATATGTGCCGGATTGTGCTAAACGAGTACAATAACTTATTGTTTGTAACCGAGTCCGGAAAGTTTCGCGCATGTCGGTTTTTACCCGGTAGAGTAGCGGAGACACGGCCAGGAAGGGCAATAATCGCAAGACGATCCTTTCGATATCA
>NW_020227545.1:545-1582 GCF_003070985.1 Temnothorax curvispinosus
AGATGCCGCGAGATTTACATTACAAAGAGATCTTTTTTATCGACTTAAGGATTTTTCTTATCGGCCTGAACATCCCGGCCGCCTTGAAATAAAAATTTCAAATATTAACTTAAAGTATGACGACTAAATTAACTTAAAGTGCGATGACTCTAATCAGTTAAACTAAACAAACATTATCGTCGTATCAAATGTAGTAACAATTTAGTTGATGGGCAACGGACGTATCTTATTGTTAGCTATGCTTCTCTTATAAATACCACGCGCCGTTCTGACAGAGACGACGCGTACAAGGCCATCGGCTCTCGCATGAGTTTCAATGATCCTTCCCAAGGACCATTTCAGCAGTGTTAGTTGATCGTCCTTAAGCAATACCATCGCTCCAATTTGCAAATTGTCTTGCTTCTGCTTCCATTTAGAACGAGTTTGCATCTCAGACAGGTATTCACGTGACCATCTTTCCCAAAACATCTGCAGTTGCTGCTGTAATAATTGCCACCTGGACAGGCGATTCAGGTTGACATCCAACAAGCTCGGTTCCGGCAGTGCATTTAGAGGAGCGCCTATCAAAAAGTGTCCCGGCGTCAAGGCCTCCAAATCGGCCGGGTCGGCTGACATTGGCGTGATTGGCCTGGAATTTAAACACGCCTCAGCTTGAGTGGCGACTGTCATCAGTTCCTCGGTAGTAAAGGACGTTGAGCCCAAGGTTCTCTTCAGATGGTGCTTTGCTGCTTTAACGGCAGCCTCCCTCATTCCACCGAAATGAGGGAAACTGGGAGGTATTGTATGCCAGGTGATGCCTTCGTCTACACACACGCTCTGCAAGGTGGCCTGATGTTACTCATCCTGAAACAAACTTCTCAATTCTTTAAGAGAGCGGTCTGCACCGGCAAAATTAGTTGCGTTGTCACTAAAGATATCAGAACATCGACCCCTCTGGGAAACAAACCGCCTCAACGCAGCGAGGAAGGCATCAGTAGTTAAGTCTGTGACCACCTCCAGATGAACTGCCTTGGTCACGAAACAGATGAAAACACATA
>NW_020227546.1:0-1055 GCF_003070985.1 Temnothorax curvispinosus
TTTGTTCAGTGCACAGTTCAATTTTTATTATTAATGCATTGTTTCACAAGGTATATTTTTTATTCAGCACGGTTGTGATAGTTTTTCACATACTTGTATTTCTGTGCTATTCGTAAAAAAAAATATAACCTGAATGAACGCCCGGACGAAGGCTCGCTGAATTTTTATCGCTTACGAGGAAATTGTGCGCAAAATACCTTCGAAATTTACCTCACTGACTCATTCAAATTCAAATTTCGCATTTGTTTAGACCTCGATAATTTAAACATTGCAACATTGCTACGCGGGATTTTATATCAGCCAGTGCCACGTTATCGTTCCTCGCTTCATTACCTATGGGTGTCCTAACAGCGGACACTATCACCACGGTGCGATCACTCATTTTGCGAGCGGCGTACAAGCGCAACCGAACTTGAAGAAAAACGCACGAAGACTGCCGCGTCTGGATTGCCTAACGGAATTATATTAGCTCGGTCGACGTGTACCAGGAGCGGCTGCATGTGAAAGTGTGTCATGCCGAACGTGTATGTACTTGCGCGGAAGAAAAGCGGAGGATTGAAGGAGGGGAACTTGGCATCCGTTTCCGAGCCTGTTTCGTGATTTATTATTATTATTTATTTCTTTTTTTCCGGAATTTCGTGGGTCGCATATTCGGCTATGACGCATATTTTATACGCCCGAATGTCAAACATTGCTAAAATTGCGATAACCGAGTGGGGAAAAACGTACGTGATACGAAAGATGGGAACAATGTATGACGCAAAGCGATAATGTTTGGGAAATTTAACGTTGGATAAATTTGGAATGTGGAGAAATGATAACGCGATGAAGAATGTAATGACGCAACTGCATAATTTCCTCACTTCATACAGCAAGTTAATTTTGTACGATATTCATGTTAAACATACAGATTAACATAATGAATTAAAATAAATTAAAATACAGCTGATTATTATTTTTATACATTAATCATTTTTAAAGGTACGCATTTCGGTTTTTAAAGAATTTTATCTTGAACTGTGGAGAAATAATTTCTTCCTAAAACTGAAATAAAC
>NW_020227547.1:0-5977 GCF_003070985.1 Temnothorax curvispinosus
GACGCGCGTGCAATTGACAGGAAGTGGCGCCTGCGCCAGCGAGTAACTTGGTAACGTAATAGTTAACAATAGGATATTTGTGCGTCTCGCTAGTCGATCGATACGCACGGAGCACGCTGCACTATTGAGGGGGTGTTTCGCACTATTGAGGAATTGACCACGAACACGCACATGCAAGAGTATTAATTTATTGTTATTTAAGGTATATGAAAAAATGCGATCTTTTTATATATAATTCAGGTGTGCAAAATTTTAGTCATTATTGTTTCATTGTTTTTCGAAAATATTAATTAGAAGAATAAATATTTTCTTGTGAAACAACAGTCTCAAAAAAAGCAAGTATTTTTATAATAGTTTCTCCTGTAAGAAACATTTATCTTTTTAATATCAAGAAATTTTTGTTGGATAAAACGCGCGATACTGTCTTTGAATAATATTATCGTATTAATATATGTATTTACAGTTTATTTATTAAATATATTTCTTTTATTTCTCTATTATATCACATTTGTTCTATACAAAATATATTTACGATATACATATTTGCTAATTTAACGTGCGGCTCACGCGCGTGGCGGGAGTCATCGTTCTTAATATATTTAGATATACCACAGAAGTCTTAATTACCTGAAACAACAACGTCTTCCTTCCTATTTATCGATATGATTAATCACATTTCGAGAATTGAAGCATTAAACATTTTAATATGTAAATATCGCAGAAAATTCTGTTGTACACTGTGAAATGTTAAAGAATGAAATTTAAACCAATACCTTGAATTAGATAATATTTTGTTATTTAACTACCATGTGCGTCAAAATTTATTATTTTAAAACAAAATAGTATTATTGTAACTCCATTGGTTTAGTCAAATTAACATTGTTTCAGTTAAATTAACTATGTATTGAGTAGGAGCAATGGCGACCTATAGGAATAATTAAAAATTAAATTTGTTGAAAATTATACTCAAATTGAGTATAATTTGATCCTATGAATTTAACAGTATGTCAACAGTGTATCATAATTATTATTACATTTGTTTATTTAACATTTATTCTCTATTTAACATTTGTAAGATATTCCATACATGTGTTTCATAACTTTCTGAGTTTCTACGTTTTATGTTGCCATCGTTCGTAAGATATTCATATATGCTGTGGAAGTTTTCATTATCTGAAATGATAAAATACCTTTTTTTTTGCTAACAATAAATGTACAGCAAAATATTACATTGTTGACATTTGCTTCGATACAGTATGTTGTATTAGATCAAGTCGTGAAGTCATTATACAATTATTATAACAATTTATGAACGATAAGAAAGCAAATTTTATCAAAATTTTATTTGACATGGTCGATAACTGTAGTATGTGCGTTACTTACGTCACCAAAGGTTGCTATGGATAACGTAACTAGTTTTCCCGCAGTTATCTTGATAATGTGACTCGATTGCATGATTATCAAAATGAGACCAAGCGCTGTTTTGTGAGGCAGTTTATACCAATTAGTCATATATACTATTTCTCCAACTTTTTTACACTAGTAAATGAAAATATTAGAAATTTCTTCAAGATCTAAACGTCTAATGATGGTAAAAACATTAAAGGATATGATTAATTATATTTATTTGTTTATCACGTATTATTGTAGTTACAATTCAATGGCTAATGTGAGTTTGGGTTGTACTTGCGATAAATTAAATTATGCAGTACAAGTATGTACAAATAAACTATTATTGCGATTTCTGTTATTTCAAGGTATTACCTCTTCTGTAAGGATTTCACCGATGTAACAAAATACAAATATATTGAAACTCATTGTTATGTATCCAAAAAAATATGAAAATATTTTTACCAAATTGAACGCATTCCAGGTCTGGAAAATTAATTAATAGCTTTATTTACTGCGGAAAAATAAGATTAATTTGTCTTTGCAGTATCACATTGCAGTTATATTATTTGCGATAGGAAAAGGAAATTTGATTCATCTTTAGCATACCATAATAATGTAATATCCAAATAAACACATACAAATCGTACATCCCATCACTTCTCCTAGACAGGCTTTATGCATAATACTCTCTATTTGTTGTACAAAACTGAAACATATCTCTACACTTACGACACATTCAGGCGTGATGCGTTTCTTTTATAAAACTCATTTTAGATCTACGTTTTATCTACGATTTGTGTTACAGTATTTAGAATATTTTTTTACAATTTTTTTGCTGTGTAATTTGAAAAATAAAAAACATTTAAATAATTGGAATAAATAAAATACCCGAGGACTCTCCAATGGTGTTTCACGACGGCTGCAAGTTTTTTGTTTGCTAAATGATTTTTCTTCTCCTCCGCGAGCTCGTTTAACCACGTATGCATTACATTTAGTTGACCGCAAGCATGCATCGCGAAGACGGCAGCGAGACCGCAAACAGTTGCTGTAGAGGAAGCTATTACAAACGCCAAAAAGAATTGCACACCCCTCATGATCTCGTACGCGGGGCTAGGTCTCACGTCAAGTATCTTGCTGTACGCTGGACATGTCAACGGATGTATCGTAATAGTTTTGTTGTCGACGATAACGGTCGTTGTTTCCATCGCCTTGACCACGTTAAAGATGTACGTACTACTATGTATAAACATCGCGAATAATGTGGTTATGAAGCGACCGATCTTGGCATATTGCATCATCACTTCACGGTCAACGTTTCTCTGAATGAGTTTCCAATCCGCTTCCATATGCTGTATGCAACGTTTAATGTCTTTGTTACGCGAAAGTAATATCCAGTAATTTATGGATCCCATGATTCTGTTAATCAGCGGAATAAGGTTTTTTAATTTAGTCTTAAAGTCTTTTTTCTCGAACAACATGTACAACATGAACGGTATCATAACGATCGTCATCGCGGTCCAATAAATGAAGATTTGCATTAATACCGCGAGTTTTTTCATTCTGTTTGGCGCGCTTATTTGTGGCCAAGCACCTAGCGATATGAGAGACCATCGATTGAATTGTATATTGTAGTCATTGATGTTTTCGTTATCTGTTACGCGTTTCGGATCGCTCATGATCGTTTCGCAAAGACGACCAGTACGTTACTGCCATGACCATCTAAGGTTTTGCTTAGCTGTAGCTAGAGACATGCATAAAAAGCTGGCGCTTGCGCCAGCTTTTGAGAATGTTTTTGTAATGGGACCCGTCCATAACATTGTCCTAAGAAGAGCGCATGCTCGTGTCCAATCAATAATCATTCTTTACACGAAGCCTGCTTGTCAGTTTGACAGGAGACAGCGTTCAGTGAAGAGTGTGAAAATACTTTTCCGAAAGTGACAACTCTTGACTTTTTGTTATTTTGTATCGCTTACAATTTGTCAAGTGAAACGTATATAATATGATAAATTAGTGTTTCAAAAAAATTATAGATGTAGCGATTGTAATATACGTAATAAAATCCAAAAGTTTTTGACGCAAGAATATGTGAAAGGTGATAAAATGAAAGAACTCTTTTTATTTTTCAATACAATCACTTTTGATTTTATTTTTTAAATTAATTATTTAATTTATCTACATCACTAAAAAATTATTCTGAATTTTCATAAATCGCATTTCAATTTAAAAGATTTTTTTTTTATTTTTTAAATAAAAGTCCAATGTACGTGGAAAACGGACTTGGTTTTAAATAACAGGTGGTTAAATACAACATTGTGTAAATGTCATTGCGTTGATCATATATTAAATGTATATAGTAATGCTCATAATTAGACGTAAAGTGTTCTTTTCAAGAGAACATATCTACCTACAAATAGAATATAGCTATATACATATGTATAACCACACATCGTTTTCAGTAATAATTAAAAAATTTAATGTTTCTTCTGTTTGTCTGTATGTCTTTGCTAATATTATTTTATGTAAAATGTATAATGCTCAAATTGTTCTAGAAAGTTTATTGTCTACTTACGTACCTCCATACTCTGAGATGACGCTCCACAATAACATATAACGTTTCCATTCGGTTATATGATTTCTAGTTTATATGTTTATAATCCTTTTGGTTTTTACAAATTCATGTGGTGTATTGCACGTTCAATTAAACACAGGCATGCATCGCGAAGACGGCAGCCAGACTGCAAGCACCGACCGTAGATGTAGATGATTTTACTATAAATGTTGATATCAGGAATTGTACAATTAATGCGGTTTCATTCACTGTGATAAATTTCGTTGTGGATTTGCTATAAATCGGACACGTCCGACAGTCACAAGTTTTTATCACCCTTGTTGTGATTAATAAAGATGCATCGCCATGCATAATCACCCGGCGACGAAACGACCGAACTTGGCGTATTGCAACATTATTTCGCAATTTTCAATCCCATTTATGATTTTCCAGTTTGTCTTTACGTGTCATATTAATTTACGAATGTCGCTATGCGGTTTGGAAAGCATCCATCCAATAATTTACCCCGTGAAACAACGGACCAGTGGCGCTCAGTTTCAGTTTGATGTTGTCTTCCTCGAATAATGCGAATAACGTTTATGGTATTATTAATGGTGCCACCATGATCAGATAAATGCACGTTATGCTTGAGCCGTTTATTTGTGGCCAAACATCATTTGGAGAAACTCTCGACTCACTCAGTTGAGGACTATAATCAACTTTACTTTTAAAACTTCTGGATATAGATTTTGACTTCTTCATGATTATTTTATGGATGTACTCGATATACTGTCACGGTGAATAGTGCGCTTGCAAGGATTATTTTCGAATATGCTCCTGCCTCGACTTCGAACAAAGTTTGGAACTTTATGTTAACGTTTTTTTTCCTGAGAAGCACGCTTGCACATTCGATCAATAATTGTCTATAGCATGTTTTTTAATGTTTGTCAATTTGACAGAAAATCGTGTACCAAAGAAGAATATGCGATTACATGTATAAAAGCAGGTCTAAGAAAGCATATTTATCTCTATTTTGTCTCTTTCTGTTCTTCTTTGGCGATACCGATATATTCATATTTTTAAATAATATTTTTCATTTGTTATTATATATCATATATTAGAATTTAAAAAGTAGGTAATGAAAAATTTTAAATAAATTCTAAATTCTAAATAATAGATGTTTTGTATTTTATTGGTAATTTATATAATTATTCTAATATAATATATATTAATTTATGGTGGTAACTAGAGAATTTGCTAACGCTTTGTACAAAATGGTGGAACTGTTGTCTAAGTAGCCGTCATGGTCCGGAGCATGTTTAAATATATCATAGAGGTTTTCATCACCTGGAAACGTTTCTTAAATGTAATAAGCGAAAAAATATATACAACTTTGTATACTCACATCACCGAACGTTGCGATAGAAAGATGAACTAGTTTTCCTGCAGTTAATTTGATCACGTTACTCGATCGAGAAATAATTAAGATCAGATCACGAGCCGTTTTATGAGGCAAACGGTACCAGTTAGTCATATAGGCTGTTTCGCCTACCTGTTTACACTATCAAATTATTTATTTCATAATATGAAAAAGTTATAATAATCGCATATATTTGGCTTTTAAAAATTTAAATTTTTTAAATTCATACTTGCGAATACTATTAAAATTTTAGCTTCGTGATTTATATTTTACCTGTTCTGTGACTACCTCGCCAATGTAACAGAATATAAAAATATTAAAAGCCAAGGATATATATATGATCGCGTAAGCTATTGACATTTTTTTCTCTATTACATTCCATCCCTGAAAGTTTTCGGATGTGTTATATTTTATATTTTATATTTTATATTTTATATTTTATATTTTACAATACATTATTATATTATTAAAAATACTATAATTTTAAATAATGATATAAGATGAATGCTTTCTCTGTAATTAATTATTTTTTATGTGTACGTCTTTCGTACTGCATTTTATGTAAAAAAAAATGAAAAGTCACATAATGCCGCGGTGTGCCTTAATTACATATTCAT
>NW_020227548.1:0-1184 GCF_003070985.1 Temnothorax curvispinosus
TAGAACAGCATAATTTTTGTTTCCATCAAGGCGAATCTATTACCAATGCAGATTCTGGGCCCGATACCAAATGGCATATAGACCAAATTATCCACTTCATTGTTAAGGAATCTTTCAGGATCGAACTTGTCTGGCTGCGGATAGTACTTTGGATCGCGATGCAGAGAGTAAGCTGGAAACCATATGTTGTCTCCAGGCTTTATCATGACCGGTTCGCCATCTGAAGTCGCTGGTGGCAATTCGGTCTCTTTGACACATTTTCTGTCTATGAAAGTTCCTGGCGGATATAATCTAAGAGTTTCGTTTATTACGGCGTCTAAGTACTTCATGCGATTGATGGCCTCGTAAGTAGGTTTACCGTTGGTCTGTCTGACAACATCATCAATTTCTTCTCTTAATTTGCTCTGAATATCGGGATTGACACCGACTTCGTTTGTTACAAAACACATGGCTGTTGATAAAGAATCGAATCCGGCGAGAAAGAAAACGAATGCCTGGGCAGTCATTTCGTCAATGTCGAACTCGGGTCCACTATCTTTATTTCTAGTCTCCATCATCAACTGAATCATGTCCGGACGAACAATTCCTTTCTCATCCCTGACCTTCACTGTGCTGGAGACGATATCTTTAAAAAAATTCTCTATCTTTAGGCCAAACATTTTGAGATTGAGGAGTTTTGCAAGTGTCGGGAAGTTTTTATGCAAGAAGAACTTGAAGGCCATCCAATTGTCAAAAGTCATTGCCTTTTTGGCAAGCAAGTAGAACTCGTTGTTCGGGTGCTTAAAAGAATCCACGTTGATGCCGAAAGCACACGTGGCCACTGCGTCGTTGGCGTATCTGCCCAGAATGTCTTTCATATCATACGTCTCGCCGGTATTTCCGGATTTCGTTATCACAAAATCGACGAAGTTCTCGGCGCACTGACTTATAAGTCCGAACATCATCTTCATCTTACTGGATGTGAAACTAGGGCTAAGAAGCTTCCGCATCTCGCGCCAATGATCCCCTTTTAGGTCAAACAGACTTTTACTGACCATCGGTTCAAGAGTTTCGTTCAGGAAGTTATTGTGATCACAGAAGTTGTCGAACTTTTTGATGGCAATCGTGGAAATCAGATCTGGATCACGGATAACGAAAGTCGGTGTTATAAAATCGTAGAGGCCGAAGTATTTTGCGTTCGAGAA
>NW_020227549.1:0-1345 GCF_003070985.1 Temnothorax curvispinosus
CTCGACTGCGCTCTAGAATCCACGTAGACCATTTATACATACCCAAAACTGCAAATCTTGCAAAAATAGCGCCAATGCACGGCTGCTGCATGGTGACCGCCACCACAATCCACATATACGTTAAATGTGATATCTCTGTCAAGAACATTCGTGATGAGATCACCTCATCGGGCATCAAATATAATTTCTTTTCAAGAGCATACGTGTCTCGCGATGATTTCATCGAACACGTGCAAAACTGCAAAATTTGCAATTTTGCATAAGTTAATGGAGCGTTATTGTTTTAAAGAACATGTCGCGACGTGTCTCGCGATGATTTTATCGAACACGTGCAAAACTGCAAAATTTGCAATTTCACATAATTCAATGGAGCGTTATTGTTTTGAAGAACATGTTGCGACATGTCTCGCGATGATTTCATCGAACACATGCAAAACTGCAAATAGCGCCGATGTACGGCTGCTGCATTGATACAGATCAAATCACCAAAAGTCAATGGCGCGTTTTCGTGAACGTACGTGTCTCGCAATGATTTCATCGAACACGTGCAAAACTGCAAATTTTGCAAATAGCGCTAATGTACGGCTGCTGAGATGAAATTAGATATGATAAGCAAACGATGCATCATTAGTAGAATATAAAATGACGAATCTAGGGGATACGCTCAATAGTCGAAAACTGGAAGTCGCGAGTGCAACAAATGGCGTTAGCAAGAGGATCGTGCAATAACATGGAGCAGGAGTTGTTGGAGCAATCCACCCTGTTAAATTCGAGGGAAGACTTTGCCGCGTGGGTGCAACGATGCGACGAGTTTATCGAATCGTTGGAAGAACAAAGTCGAATTAAACGGCCACGATTATCAATCGATCAGTCATCGATCGGTCTCAAACAGTCATTGGTCGCTTGTATCGCAAGACTCGAAGGTTTGAAAGACTTGGTACGTCAACGTTTCGTACATGTGGGTGGGTGATACAGTGCGAGTGAGACAGGACTCAGATGGCGCGAGATAGATCCGGCTTTTAAAAGCCGTATATTGACTGGTGCGGTGATAAATTCCAAACACATCGACCCTCGTCAATTTCTCAAAAATGTGAGAGAAATTGTACTCGATCGTGTGCGGAACGTCATGCAACGACATGACAATGTAAAAATTAACACAGAGTTTAATGGTGAATTTGTTGCGGGTGACAAACGCGCGAATAAAAGTATCGCAACGAGAAACTATGAACTCTTTCGTGAGTCCGATCTGCACGAGTGGTACAAGCAACACGTCATCGAGCCTACTTTAGCAAAGCTGGAGGAATTCCAGGAACGTGATAGCGGATGGGCGTTGTCGCTTATACTC
>NW_020227550.1:0-105 GCF_003070985.1 Temnothorax curvispinosus
TTGTATCATAAAGAAGAAACCCATTACTGTAGATACATTGAAGAAGGCATTATCTGAAAAAGAAAATTCTAGATCAGATTCTGATGCAGTCGAAGACATAAATAC
>NW_020227550.1:115-1161 GCF_003070985.1 Temnothorax curvispinosus
TTAATAAAGACCAACAAGAAGCAATTTTAAAAGGTACTACAAGAGGTTCTAAATGGTCGAATGAAACAATCAAAAAGGGACTGAAATTACACTTTGCATGTGGATCACACGGTTATAAGCAGATAATTGAGCTTGTTGCTCCATTCCCTGCATCAAGAACTTTAAGAGAAAAGATAGAGCACATCAAATTTCAACCAGGGATACTTGAAGATATCTTTAAATATCTAGAATTGATCGTTCCTCTTATTCCGCCAAAATGGAAGATTTGCGGTCTTGTTTTTGATGAGATGGCGATTAAAACGCAGCTTGAATTTGATACAAGTACAGGAATGTATATTGGAAATGTAACGTTGCCTGGCAATACAGAGAAATTAGCATGTAAATCTTTAGTTTTCCAGTTATTTGGACTTGGTTTTCATTGGAAGCAGTACGTAGCTTACCACTTCATTCCACCTTCTTCAATGAATGATGCAGTTAAAGAGGTTATTATAGAAATACTTCAAAAGTGTCATCATATAGGTCTGAAAGTAATTATTTTAGTCTGTGACATGGGAAACAGAGGATTGCTCACAAAAATGGGGTTCAAGACTACAAAGGCAGATATGGTGTACGCTGTGCCACATCCTTGCGATCCGGCGGTTACGTTACAGTTGATTCCAGATCCTGTTCATGTATTTAAGAATTTGAAAGAAATGGCTATGGAAAGTCAATTTATTTATTTGCCACAAGATGTTATAGAACTATACAATTTACCTAGTAATGTTGTTGACATGGGTCATGTTGAATGGTTAGAATCATATCAATCTGAAAATTACAAAGAGATAAAACTTGCGCCGAAGTTAAACAAAGCAGTGTTAAGACCTAGCCATTTCAATGGAATGAAAGTCTCAAATTCTACTAGCGTTATAAATTATTCCACTGCAAATGCATTAACATTTCTAGTCCAAGAAAGTGATGGAATTCCAGAAATGGAAACAACAGCCTGGTTTATCAGGTTGATTAAAAAATGGTTTGACATAATGACCGGAAGAAATCTCTACCATGCT
>NW_020227551.1:0-1324 GCF_003070985.1 Temnothorax curvispinosus
GCGCGAGAACGCGACGGTATCGTAACGACGTGCTGAACGTCACCGCGAATCGTAACGCGCGGCAGTTTCATATACGACACGGGAACGCGCGCGCCCGCGCGTGTCCCCATCCTCATCGTATCGTCTCGTCTCGTCTCGTTCGTCCCCCGCGTGCCATCAGGATCGGAGCGTGTCGTCGGGAATCGGAGTAATCGCCGAGTAATCGCGGACGCGGAGTGGCGAGCCGATCTCGCGGGAAGCGTCGAGATTAACGTCGAAACGTTACGGAGGCGAGCGGTCGAGCAGCGGCGAAGATGCATTTCAGATGGACGATGACGCCGCGACGCCTGTAACGGTCGCCGCCGTCGATATATTTACCATTCGTCGTACCCTTGACGCGAAAGTCCGCCGCCGCGGCCACGCGCGACGGTGTATCGACGTGCATCGCGCGGGTTATGACGCGCCGCGCCGCTTAGGGACGCTCGTCAAAGCGCTCGTAACCGGAGCCCGCGGGTAGCCGCGCGAGTGTCGTGCGTGCGTGCCGTGCGTGCGTGCGTGCGTGCGCGAAAACGACAACGACAGCGATGAAGACCGACCCAGCGGCCGAGTCCTGGCCGTCGGGCCCGGGGACGGGCAAGGGCTCGTCGTCGCCGTCCTGCCTGGAGGCGTCGATGCCGCGAAAGTTCCGCGACGAGGCATTTCGCGTTGGCACCGCCGGCCTGGCGATGTGCGCCCTGTGCCTCGCCAGCTTCGCCGTGTCCGGCGTGCTCCTCTACCGCGAGCTCGGCCTCGAGTCCAGGATCGCGAGTCTGGAGGCACGCTGCCTGCGCGTCCAGGATCCCTCCGCCGCGTCGGTGGACGTCCAGCCGCTGGTCCAGAGGCTCAAGACGGAGATGCAGGAGCAGCTGCGGCAGATGCAACGGCTCGAATCCGGCGCGGTCTTCAGGCCCAAACGCGACATCCCCGAATGCAACTGTCCTCCAGGTAAGTCCGCTTCGCCTTTGAAACCTTTGAAACTCGCTCGTCCGCGTTGACGCTTTACTGACGGCGCGCGGCTCCGACGGTTCACTGCGTCCACTGCAACGTATGCGCAGCTCGCTGATTAATTCTTGAATAATTAGCATAATTTCGGATATGCTTTTACGGATTTCAATATTGTGATTTGTTGTAGGGATCTAGTACAAAAATCTTTGGCAGTTTTCGCGATATGTTGAACATACTAGACGGGTGAATTTAATGTTTTTGATCTCTGTAGGTTATTTCTTAAAAAGAATTAACAAATACATTTTTTTTAATTGTTACGGTATGAGTTACGTATTGTAAATATATAACTTCAAAACCATAA
>NW_020227552.1:0-2482 GCF_003070985.1 Temnothorax curvispinosus
TACAATCTTTGTGTACTGTGTAATATGAAGAACATTTAAATAATAGGAATACACTCATCCCACTCATCTGTGATGTATGTACATGCTTGTGTGTGTGAGGGTACTTGTGTGTGCATGTGCGTGTGTGTGTGTGTGTTTGCGCGCGCGCGTTTGTGTATTTGTGTCGTAGGCATATTGTTTGAAATAAATTTAAATAGAATATTTGTATGAAAGTTCTTTTTTCGTCTTTTATGTATAGCGGGGCACGTTGAGGCACTGCTGGTTGGAGGGAATGGGGGCTTTTTATAGGTTTGCTGCATTGTCATCACTGCATGCCTAGTTTATCCAGGAGGTAACATAATAATCTTAGTTTTTGCAGTCAGATTGCATTGTTCTGTTGTGAGCGAAAGATACGTGTTTTTGAGTATTAATTGTAAATTTCAATTTGCTATAAGGTAAACTGAATTAATTATTTTATTATGATTGTAGAAATTTTTAATAGATTTATTACTGAATGATAGTCTATATAGTTGTGTTTAATTTTCACAGTTTGTATTTTTACACAATAAGCAATTTAGTTCGGTTTAACTTTGTTACCTTTGAAAACTGCTGTTGGGGCACTTTGAGACAAATAACTATGGAGTAGGTTGAGATATAAAACTTTTTGGAGTAAAATGAGACACCTTTAAAGATAACTGTATTTTATAAGCTGATGTCTTGTCTTAGATCTGTTGCTTATTGAAAATGGTCAGATAACGGAAAAAACCTCAAGTGAAAGATAATTTTGATGCCGGCACACTGTTTTTTTATCATGATGTTTTTTTATGTTTTAATATTGTTCCTGTGTAAAGGTTAAAGCGAGAGGAGAAGGGTAGCATTGTGGAGGTTTGGGTAACGTTCCTAAGAAAAAACGCCAACCTTGCGGGGATAAGCAATAAAGATAGTTTTAGTTTTGTTCCTATCGAATATATATTCATAAATAAATAACACAAATTATTATTGATATGTCTCATTGTGTCTCACATTGTTTTAATCCTCTCTACTGGAGAGGACCAGTGGGGCAGGTTGAGACACTTTTTAAAAATTGATTTTTTTTAATTATTTAAGAAGTAAAATACGCTAACCAATAAATTTATTAAAATTTCAAAATTTAAGTAAATCTGTGTTGAAAATCACTTTAAAAAAAATTTTAGCACTGATATTTAAAGAAATACAGCGAGTTGAATTTTAGGTGTCTCAACGTGCCCCACTTTTCCCTACTTAAGTTTATAATATATGACAATATTTTAAGTTTAGCGAACAATATTAGTTTATGCAAATCAATGTAACGGGAATGTTTATTTATCTTTAATACTCAATAAAAAGAAACTCACACAAAGTGGGTGTGGTGTGCAATCAAAACTCTATATCTAACAATTTAAGTAAAATACCTGATGACTCTCCAATGATGCTTCACGACGGCCGCAAGTCTTTGGTCTGCTAAATGATTATTCTTCTTTTCGGTGAGTTCATTTAACCACGTATGCATTACATTCAGTTGACCGCAAGCATGCATCGCGAAGACGGCAATGAGACTGCAAACAGTTGCTATAGAGGAAATCATTATAAACGTCGACAAGTATTGCACACCCAGCATGATCTCGTTCGCAGGGCTGAATCTCACATCAAGTATCCTGCTGTACATTGGACATGTCATCGGATGTATCGTAATAGTTTTGTTGTCGATGATAACGGTTCTTGTTTCCATCGCCTTGACTACGTTAAAGATGAACGTACTACCATGTAGAAACGTCGCGCACAAAACGGTCATGAAGCGGCCGGACTTAGCATATTGCAGCATCACTTTGCGATTATCGATTCGAACGAGTTTCCAATCCGTCTCCATATGCCGTATGCAACGTTCAATGTCTTTGTTACGCGTAATTAATATCCAGTAATTTACTGTTCCCAATATTCTGTTAATCAGCGGAATGAGGTCGTTTAATTTAGTCTTAACGTCTTTTTTCTCGAATCCCATGTACAACAGGCATGGTATCAAAATGATTGCCAACGCGGTCGAAAAAATTAAGATTTGCATTGACACCGCGAGTTTTTTTATTCTATTCGACGCGCTCGTTTGCGGCCAAGCACCTAGTGATATGAGAAACCATCGATTTATTCGTGTACCATAGTCATTGAGATTCTCGTTATCTGTTATGTGTTTTGGATCGCTCATGATCGTTTCATAGAGACGACCGATACGTTACTGCAATAATCATCTAAACTTTTGCTTAGCCGTAGCTTAACTAGAGACACGCATAAATACGCTTGCGCCAGCTTTAACAATGTTTTGTGACGGGTCGATAGCTTTGCCCGAAGGAGAGCGCACGCTCGTATCCAATCAATAATCTTTCTTTCCACGAAGCCTGCCTGTCAGTTTGACAGGAGATCGCGTTCAGTGAACAGTGTGAAAATATTTTTTCGAAAGTGACAACGAACTCTTGACTTTTCGTTATTTTGTATC
>NW_020227553.1:0-18807 GCF_003070985.1 Temnothorax curvispinosus
AGCCGAACGCGACTTCGTCGCAATGCGAATTGTTGCGATCTCAAACAACGGGTAATAAACCCTTTAGCGTACAAAGAGAAAAGAAAAAACGAGAACAATAAGATAAAATAAAAATTTTACAACATAATATGGAGAAATTCAGGTTACAAGAGTAGACGAGAAGTTTTTGTTTAAAAGTTGATACAGAGCCACCAAAAAAATCAACCCTATTGGAGAAATTACTTGCAGATATTATTAGCTTATTTACACACGAATTTGCGCTATACAAAGTACGGTGATACTCGAGGTGGAAGATGGAGTACTGTCTTAATTCTCTAGTCGGGATGTTAAAATAGATACGTTCCAACAAATCCGGACAATCAATAGAGTGATTAAGAAGCTTAAAAATAAATGTAAGATCAAAGATTAGTCTCCTATTTTCTAACGATAGCAGATTTAATCTATCTAATATAGTGCATATCTAATATCATGTATTATTATTATAACCTCGCGAGACACTACGCGACACACGTCATTGACTTCTATTATGCTGAAAAAACATTGAAGATAACGTTAAAAGATATTAAAAAATATAATTTATAATATATATATTTATTTACCAATATCATCACACACACATATATTCATCATATTAAAAAAAATCCTACTAACCTCGCGAGACACCACGCGAACACACGTCACGTCGCACGATTTAACCCACGCGAAACTCGCCAAACTCGCCGCGATTTCGCGATCGCCGTCAATCTCGACCGCGCCAGCCAATCACGCACGCGGAAAAGCGGCAACACTACGTGCGAGATATTCGACTCGCAAAGCTCACTTCTCGATCCAAATGGATTTTTTTATTATGGACTAGCACACACGCGCGCTACGCGCGCGCTTCAAACTTTTTCCGTTCCATTTCACCTTAAAACACTCATCCCACATCACCATTTCTCTCCGTTAAAATGTATTCCCTTTCTCATCCACTGTACCAATGTCCATTCGCCACTTCTCGTTTCTTTTTTTCTCTCCGCTCACTTCACATATCTGTCTCTCCCGTATTTTGTTTTCTTCTTTTTTTTTACTTCTCGCATAAGACTTATCACACTTTGCTTCCTCTGCTTACATTTTTTTCCTTACACTTAACTACTCCTTACACTGCACTAACGCGCACGCTATTCATGTCTATATATTTCCCGTTATATTTATTCTAAAATATTTATCCCATTCCATTATTTCTCTCCGTTAATTCATTCCTTTTTCTCCTCTACTGTACTAATATCTAATCGTCACCACCTCCCATTCCTCTTCCTTCTCCGCTTACTTCACGTACTTATCTCTCTCATATTTTATTTATTTTTTTTTTATTTCTTATAGAAAACTTATTACACTCTAATTTTTTTACTCGGTACCTTTCTTCGTCCATCAGCAGCAACGTAAACAAAATCGGGCTTAACGGGCACCCC
This sequence comes from Temnothorax curvispinosus, assembly GCF_003070985.1. Classification (NCBI taxonomy): domain Eukaryota; kingdom Metazoa; phylum Arthropoda; class Insecta; order Hymenoptera; family Formicidae; genus Temnothorax; species Temnothorax curvispinosus. The sequence goes on from NW_020227553.1 coordinate 1,449, forward strand.
TGTCTAACTCCCCTTCCTGTTCAAAACCTCTCTCCCAGCTCCTCTTACCACCCTTACCCTGCATCCCTCAACAGCTCCTTACATCTCATCATCAAGCCCTCCCTCACTTCTCTTTTCCTCATCGCTTCCACCAGAATCTTTCTGTCCACTAAGTCAAAAAAGCTGTCTTCAAGTCCACGAACAACACCACCATCTTCCCCTTCTTTAATTTACCTGCCTATTTATTAAGTAATTTAATACATACATGTGGTCCGTGGTCCCTACCCCTCTCCTAAACCCTGTCTGACTCTGCGGAAGCAATCCCTTCTCTGCTACCTCCTTCCTCAACCTTTCCGCCAAAACAGCAGCGTACACCTTGTATGCCATTTGTCCTAACATCACCCCTCTGTAGTGCCCCACTTTCTCCCCCTTCCCCTTCTTTCTTATGGGCACTATAATTCCCTCTCTCCAACCTTCCGGTCAACCCTCTTCTTTCCACACTCTATTACATACCTCCCACAACCATTCCTTCACCACTTCCCCTCCAAACTTTCATACCTCATTTGGAATTCCATAACTTCCCATCGCTTTTCCCTCCCTAAGCTTTTCCACTATTTCCCACATCTCTTCTCTTCTTATCTTCTCCTCTTCCTCTTCCAACTCCTCCCAACAAATCTCTGAAATACCTATCCCATTCCTGCATACTAATTCCCTCGTTCAACCTTCTTCTCCTCTTTCTCTCCCTGTTTACCACCTTCCATATCTGTCCCTCTGTTTTAATCTCCTTTACCTCCCCTTCCCATTTCTCCACTTCTCTTCTTTTTTTCTCCTTATACAACTTCTTGTATCGCTGTTTTTCTTCCTTATAACTGTTACTCTTTCTTCCTTCCCTTCTTTATTTCCTTAACATGAGACCTTTCTCTTCCCTTTCTTACATTCTTTACCCCAACAGCCCCTTTCTCCGCCCTTTTTGCCCTTCCCATTCACTTCTCTTAATACCTTTCCTATCCTCCTTTTCAGCCTCTGCCACTCCTCTTCCACTCCCCTTCCTGAATTTGCTTATCCCCCACTAACTTTTTAAATTTTTTTCTGCCCTCCTCCGACCAATCTCCTCTCTCACTTCCGCCCTTCCTCCCTTCCTTTTACCCAAACCGTCCTTCACCCTTTCTACCCACGCCGTCACTGACTGGTGGTCTGAGTCGACCTTCGCTTCCACCACTACCCGGTCTATCCTCTCCCTTGTCCTCCTGTCCCCCAACACGCAGTCAATCACCGACTTCCCTCTCCTCCCTGTATACGTCCATTCTCCCTCCTCTTCTCTAATTCCTCCGTTAAAAATCGCCCATCCATGCTCCTCCAAAAATCTGCATAACTTTCTTTCCTCCCCGTTTACCTTGCCAACTTTCGTTCTTCTTTCCCCTTCTCCTCTCTCTTCCTCTCCCTCTTCTACGAATCCCCCTCTTTCCCCGTCTTTGCGTTAAAATCCCCCCTATCAGCACCTTCACTCCTGTCTCTATCTACTCCACCCATTACTTTAGGTCTAACAATTTCCTGTCCATATCTTATTTATATACATTCCTACTATGTTCCACCACTTTTTCCCTAACTTCAACTTTATCGATAGCATCCCTTCTTTATCTTTTTTCGTCCTTCCTTTTTCCATTTTGACCCCTACCCTCACCCCTACTATCATTCCTCCTACCGCCCTTTTTTTCCGATTCTTCCTCCCTGCTTTCTGCACTTCCCACACGTAACCTCTCGGCAGCCTTTCCTTTATCTTTTCTCATCCCTTACCATCCACCCACTCCTCACATAACACCATTACATCCCATTCCTCCAGTCCCTTCCAAAACTCTTTATCTTTATTTGTTAATCCCGCCACATTCCAAAAAGCCATCTTATATATTTTCCTTCTCTCCTCTCTCTCTTTCTCTCTCTTCTCTCCCTCCTCCACCTCTTTCTCTCCAAATCTTCTCTCTAATTCCTCCCTTTTATCCTTCTCATTCTCTACTCTTCTTTCATCCACCCGTTCCCTCTTTCTTTTCTACTCAACCTACTTTTGCACTTCCTCTCTTTTGCTTTCCTTCCCTTTCCCTTGCCCTGCTTCCCAACACCACCTCTACTATCCCTAAGCACATCTCTTACCTTATCCCACACCCACCACTCCCCCTCTATCCATACAGTCTCCCTGCCCTATTCGTACCCTCTTTTCTTGCCTTCCATGCAACTTGATTTACCCTCCATTTTCTTTCCATGTCAAATCTTCCTCTATCCAAGTACTTTTGTCTCTCAATTTCCACTTATTTCTCATTATTCTTAATTTCTTTTCCTCACTTCCTACTCTTACTACTGCTATACCTCCCTTCTCTCTCCTTCCCGCATCTATTTTTTTAATCTCCTCTATCTTAACCTCTAAGTCTATCTTTTTCATCACCTCCTCTACTTCCCCCTTTATTCCTCCCGTATCCTCTTTCACACCTTTTATCAAAATATTTCTCTTCCTTTCTCCCCTCTCCTTCACTTTACACCTCCTTTCCAGCCTTTCCACCCTCTTCTTCCAATCAGACTTCTACCTCCCCCCTCCCTTTTTCCTCCTCCGCTTCCTTCTCACCTTTTCCTCCATCACCAACTTCTCCCTTTAACTCTATTTGCATCCCCTCCAATTTTCCTTCCAAATCTTCTATTCTATTCTTAAACTCTTTTCTCTCCCTTCTCCATTTCTTCTCTCTCTCTTCTTTAGTTCGTTCCTTATCTTCTCAACTTCTTCCACCATTGCCTCCTTTTGCCCCTTCGCCACCTCTCTTAATTCCTCTCTCACTCCCCTTAACCCCTCCCTCAGCTCTTATCCTAATTCTCTCAACAACCCTTTTATATCTATATTCCCCCCCCCCCTGGTGGCGTTCACACTATCTTCCTGCTTTTCTTGAAAAGGTCCTCGCTCCCTTTCCCAAACGCTCCTTCTTCCTTCTCCTATCCCTCTTCCTCTTGAAAAGCTCGTCTATATTATCCGTACTGTTTCCCCGCGTATCTCTTTCCCCAATTCTATGGCCGTACTGCTTCCCCGTGTTATTCTCGAACTCCCCAGAATTCCCTAGCTCTTTACCCTAGCGCTCTATACTCTTCCCCTTCTGGCCCTTCTACGTCTGTCTCTCTAACCTCAATCTTCTTGTTTCTCTTCAGCCTCCACGGGCTCTCTCTCTGAACCCTCCGCATTTCTTCCACTCTCACACCTTCCCTCTCCCATACTGTGCTCGCCCCTCGCTTACCACACACTCTCTCTCGCTCTATCTCTCACACTCGCACTCCGTTATTCGCTTACAAAATCTGTCGTCTCACATCTAACCAATCGGAAACGGAAGTCCCACATTTATTATTCCATTATCCCTCCTTTTCTTTTCCTTCTTCTGTTCTTTCTAACTCTTCACTATCTTATCTTCTATCCTTCCACTTAGAATCTCCTTAAGGCCTTCATACATAAAATGCCGCAAGGACGTAAAACGTAAGAAAATCGATCAATCCCAATCGAGTATTTTCCCCTGGGATTACGGACAGCACAATAAGTATTTGATTGGGATTGGTCGATTTTCTTACGCTTACGTTTTACGTTTTTACGCGATTTTATGCGTGAAGGCCTTTAAGATGGAAGCACATAAAATTGCAGGAGCCATAAGCAGAAAGCAGAAGCCATATGCGCATGCGCTATGGTATCTGTAGAGCTCTATAGATACCATAGCGCATGCGCATATGGCTTCTGCCTTCTGCTTATGGCTTCTGCAATTTTATGTGCTTCCACCTTTACACTTTCAATGTTTCCCACCGCCATCCTTCTTATTTCTCTCACCCCTATAATTTTCCCTATTTTTTCTCTTTATTTACTAAAAGATGATCTATTAGTACAATCTTACCTTCCCTTTTGTATGTCTACTTTTTCCTCTCATTTCCCGTCACATTCCGTTAAATAAATTATTATTATTTTTAGATAATTTAATTAATTTATGTAATTAAATCAAATCGATTTAATTCCGGAGAGTTCCAGAGTTTTAATGTTCCAACAATAGCTGTGCGCAGTTAAATAACTTGGAAAAATACATGTATATATACATACACACAGAAATTAATATTAGGCTGTCAAAAATCTAAGCTTGGACCGTATAGCATTTTATTCTAATTTGATTATATATAGTAACGGTTCTATTTCTCTATTGTTATGATTATTTTGTTATTATTATTTTTTATAATAATTTTATTTTATTGCCCATTATAAAGATATTGTATATAGATAGATAGATATATATTTATTTTCAAGCTTATAGCCAAGAAAAGGAACTTGGTTTACAATAAACCTTAAGCACTCATCCATCCACACCCTATAAACTACAAAACCTCCGCTATTAACAGACCTTCATTCGCTCGCGTTCGCTTATGTTCTAACCTGTCTCCGCTTCCTCTCCTTCTCTTTCCAAAGCTTTTTTAGTATCCTTTTTTTTTCTGTTCCTAATTCATCGTTACATAATGCATCTAGTCTTTCCCTATAGCTCTTACCCAAATTTACAAACCAATCGCTATAATTACTGTGCATTCACCTACATAATGTTCCAGATTATCCCTACCCAGCTTACAAAATCCACAGCTTTTTACATCCTCCCCTAACCAATATTTATTTGCTTCCTCCATATTACCGCACCTCAATCCTATCAACGCTCTAATACCATCACCCGACATTGTCTTGTCCATATTTACATTTAATAAATATCTTGGTTTATTACATGCTATACCCAGCTCCTTGTATCTTATATTGTACCGCGCATTTCTAATCTTACTGTCGATAGTTTGTTCTTGTAAATCTTGTTCTCTTTCTCTTATTACCCTGAGCATGTCGATACCTTCCCTTCTTGCAGTTCTTATCGCTTCAAGACCCCACCCCAAATTATTAAAATAACTTTCCCTTTCACTACTGAATAGATCTTTCTTCCCACTGCCCGAAATATTCTCCGTTTTATCTTTTTTTTCCCAACATGCCACCATTAGCCTATTCGAACTACTTTCTCTGCTCCTCTTTTAATACTTCATGGCTCTTAATCCCTAATCAATTTTTAATTTCTTTAGGCTCAACTCTCTCAAGATCATATACCGCGGCGTACAAAATTCTATTCTAAAAATCCATCTGATGTAGTCCAGCCAGACCTTTTCTAACTCACTTTTCTCCATCCACCCCCATATTCCACCCCATATTCCATAACACTTTTGACCAGATAATTAAACAATGTCCGTCTCCTCTTAAAGTCATCTTTACATATCCTTTCACCGAGGCCCCATACCTTATTTGCTGCTAATCTTCCTTTCCTGCCCATTTCTTTTATATGATCCGTGTAATTTCCTTTTCTATTAAACATGAACCCCAAATACTTAAAAGTTTTCACCTCCTCTATTCTTTCCTTACCCCATTTCCAATTTCTACCTAACTTGCCACCACTATTAAAAATCATGACCTTTGTTTTTTCTGTACTTAGTTCTATATAAGCATATTGTATATATATTTTTTCAATTTTTCCTAATATGCATATTTTTTTAAGTTACAAAAAATGCAATATGTATAAATAAAATCTAATTAATATTTATTAATTTACGCAATCTAAATTCAAACCAATTTCGATCTGACAATACAAATTAAAATTAATAAATAAAAGAGAAATTACAATAAAACCAAGTACATCTCTGAAATATTTTTGAGCAAGATTAATATTTCTTTTTTTAGCTTTTTATAACATTAAATAAGATATTTATAATACCATAGGATTATTAAACAAATAAATTACTAATAAATTATTAATTATTAATAGATGAAATCCATATTTTTAATGTAAAATACATAACTTTAGATTAGATTATGACATAAGAACTTGTACAGTTGAATCTTCTCCCATTTTTCCTGTTCCAGCTACGTCTCCATCAACCCCCCGACATCCCACTTTCTTATCTTTTCCCAAACCCTTCCTGTTTTAACTTCACTCCCGCTACATTCCAAAAGCCTATCTTTAGGCTTCCTTTCTGTTCCTTTCCCTCCTCCTTTCTCCTGCATTCCTTTCTTCCCCCTCACCCTCTTTTTCCTCTCTTTCACTCCTTTTTACTTTCCACACTCTACTCTCTCTAACTTCTTTCCCCCTTCCCTCAGCCTCACCACTCTCTCTTCCTCCCTACTCTCCCTCTCCTCCCTCTTCTCTCCGCCCTTTCCTCCCACCGTTTCTCTTCCCTCCTCATTACCTTTCCATTTCATTTTTCCGTCTCCTTCTCTTCTACTCTTTCCCTTCTTCTCTGTTTTTCTTTCTCCCCCTCCTTTTTTTACTCCTCTCTCTCATTTTCCCTTCCATCTATCAGGACTTTTTTTCCTCATTCCAACTCCACCACTCCCCTCTATCCAAATCTTTCCGTACTTTACCCAATCTCTCCTCCTATTCCTTCTCTCCTTCTCAGCTATCCTCTCCAGGCTCCATTGCATTTTTCTTTGATCTTTCCTTCAAGGTCATGTCATTCTCTATTCTTTTCATCCTCCTTTTTAACACATTCTTCTTCTGCATACTTCTCTTTTTCTTACTCTATCTTTTAATCTAACTAAAACCATATTCTCTTTCCCCGTCTTTCTTCCTATCTCTTTTACCTCCTTTATTCCTCCCTCCTCACCCATCTCTAGCCATAGCTTCTCTACTGCTTTCTTTCGCCTTCTCTCCTCTACTTACACCCCTTTCACTACTACACTCCTCCTACTGTCTCTCTCTTCTAACTCTCTCTACCTTTCTAGCTCTCTTACCTTCGCTTCCATTACTTTATCTCTTTTTCCTATCTCCCACTTTCCTTCCTCTTCCACTTCTCCCTGCCCTTCCTTCCTCCCATCTCTCCATCTCTTAACTAATAAATTTATATATTAGTTAACTTCTTTATATACACTACCGGTCATTAATTTCAAAATACCTCTATATTTGTTCATTTCTCTGTAAACGATGAATATGATACATGTGTTTTGTACAGAAATAAATACATTTGCTGTTATAAACACTTTCAACATTTGCATGTATTGCATTTTTATATATTATATATATAAAAATGCGATGCATGCAAGTGAAATGTTTATAACAATAAGTGCATTCATTTCTGTGCAAAACACGTATCATGATGTTCATCCTTTACAGAAAAATCAACGAATCTGTTATATTGAAATTAATGAGCGGTAGTGTATATAAAGAAGTTAACTAATATACAAATTTAAATATATAACCAATATAATAAATATTTTTATAATATATTATACCTTTCTCTATATTGTTCCTTCTCTTGTCCTTCTTTCTTCTTCTTCTATCTCTATATTTTTCTCTCGTCTTAAAATACTTTTTATTTTTTTATAAACAGCTTAAGGTATCGATACAATAAATAATACTATAAAAGCTACATTTGGATGGTACGGTAATAATTTACACATCCTACCTCTATAATTATGTTAAAATCATAATAGCGTAATGAAAACGATTCATAGGAATAAATGTGATAGTATTTATGAAATAAAATTAAGTATGAAATATACATTTAAGAAATATTACTTTAATGATTATATTATCTTACGCGTTATTAACATTTCATACAGGCGAAGCAAATAGATGCTATGATATACAGGATACCTTTAAGCAATTGTTTCATTTTCTAACATTTTTCAGATATACTGTAATATAATTGTATAATCGTCATATTTTTTTTTACACAGGAAAACTAACGCAAAATTATTCGGACATTGTCACTACTAAAATTAAAAAATCAGATGATATGTACATATTTTTAATTCACATATCTCTCATTTACTACCGATCACCATTTCATAACGATACATTTGCAACGAAATAGATACGCCAGTACCCAAAACGTATATCTGCAATCTAAACACAAGTTTTTATATTTTGGAAACGATAGCATTTTAAGACGACAAGTGTCTTAAAATGCTTTTTACTTGTTTCTAAGCAGCATAAAATATCGATACTATCCGAATAGTATAAAAGCTACATTTGGATGGAACAATAACAATTTAGGCACCCTACCTCTATAATTATTCTAAAATCTGATATACTGTAATATAATCGTCATACTTTTTTACACAGAAATACTAACGCAAATTATTCGGACATTGTCACTAAAAAATTAGATGAAGAAATTTTGTAATCATTCAAAGATACTGTTTAGGTAATGTAGACATCTTTTTAATTCACAACATATCTCTCATTTACTACCGATCATCATTTCATAATGATGCATTTGCAACGAAATAGCTACGTCAGCAACATTCGAGACTATCGACTGGAAAAACCATTCCTCTTTGTCTATTCGTTGTGACGGATAAAATCGTATAATTTCAGCACTCAGCAGTGGATTCACTTCAATTGATGCGATTTTAAGACAGAGCTCAATTCAAAGAATCTTCGTTGTTACTAAATATGCTTACAAGGCCTGTGAATAGCGCTAATTTCTCTGCCATGCGCATATCTTTCTTTTTCGTGGCTGTATCCAGATTAGACATCATCTTGTCCGCAATATGCTTATAGGCTTTTCCATTCAGCATTAACGTAAAAAATAAAAAGCCGTACCATCTGAAATCGTTATATATAATTGTCTTAGTATTATAATCAATTTTATAATAAATGTTTCCTCTCCGATAGCATAAACAAAATTAATTTTAGGAAATCTAAATTATTTTATCTTTTTCTGAAGGTAGAATAAAAAACGAAACTAAAAATCAAGTTCTTTTTAAATAATAGACAACTTGAATTAATTATAATTGATGTTTATAAGAACAATTTTATATTACTATTAAAAGGAATGTTTAGAGCACTGATTACACTTACATTTCCTGGTTTAGCGCTTATTGTGGCATGTTGTATTTTCCAAATTTTACTTCCAAAACATAGAAAATACCTTCCAGCCTGTATGACACCACGTATACGCCAACGAACCTGCACGGTATATTTTCAGAATGCATTGTGATCTTTAGGATGTCAAGCTTGACGTGTGCAAACTTCATATGACCAATGAACCTTAATAGTATCAATTGCTTCGCATAACTCACAAGTCCCCTGCAATATTTTTTAAGCATATTATGAGAAAATGGAAATACTTAATGCTAAAAACTCTCAATTGCTTTAAATACTTAATAAAATTAATTTTCGTTACTTCTCTAATATTGTTGATAAAATCTATATCATAATAATGGATAATAGGAACTCAATTCACAAATATTTTAGCATAACTTGCCTACAATATAAATTGTGCTACAGAACGCTTTCTCGTTCTTTTCAACTTTTACAATTTACAAGACAGCATATACATACATACATGTGCAATTTTGGATACACCTTCCTTCTTAAAGATCTCTTCGGTATTAGCTCCCTGCGGTCAATATATAGCGGCAAAATTGTATACCATATAGTTGAATATAAAATGGTCCTGCGTGAAAAAACGAGAGAAAAGGAGGACATTTATAAGAGGACTTCTTGTGCTAGACAATTATTCCTCAACAGTGTCTGAGAATTATTATATTTTGAAGACGCGAAATTGTACATTTGAAGCATCCAAGTTAACGAAAGTAAAGTACAATAACATTCTTCGGAGAAATCTTTATTACGCGATAGTGCCCGATAGTGCCTGTCACACGTGCATATAAATACAGATCACTTTCTCGTTCTCTTAACTTTTCAACTTTTACAAGACAGCATATATACGTATGTGTGCGATTTTGGATATACCTTTCTTCTTAAAGATCTCCTCGGCATCAGCTCCCTGCCGTCAATATATATTTCACTATCACTATCATCTATCACGCGGCGATGGTCACGACTGTCACACTGTCACTATCTATTTTTAGGTTACCGCTGTATTTCAGCATAGATCGGTCTTTCTTAATTCATGCGCCTGTGATTGAGAAAGAAATCTGATAAGCTCTGTATACCAGCTCAATATAATGCAACATATATACAAATATGTATATACATTTTAGACAAAAAACCGGTCAGTAAACTTTTATAAAACAATACTCTTTGAAATAATACAAGCGATAATAATTTTTATAATTACCTCTCGGTAATTCTTCAGTTTAGCTACAGCAGCACAAAAAACGATGAATTTAGGCTTATTCGACGCGTTTTTGCACGAAACGACCGAATCTGGCAGAAAAAAGTGTCGCACTGCCCCGCGACGCAAAATATTAAACGTTAAAGTTGACAGGAATCAGGTTATAATTCCTGTCATACCGACGAGATGCAGCGACTACGACCATGCCCTGCGGCCACATGCGCATGCTCAGTGGTCGCACGCGCATGCAAAGTGCGCCAATTTTAAATGAATCAATCGTGCAGAATAACCAAGCATCTCGATTCAAGCAGTTAGGTCTCACGCTGGGAGTTTCATTAGTTTAATTATGCGTGGGAAGCACACACACACACACACACACACAACGGGGGAGTGCGAGAGGGGGCCTTCGCCCCCCCCCTCCACCGCACCCACCCCGCCGGTAGGCTGCGTGGACCTCGCTTTACAACATAAAGCGTACATGCTGAGTTGTAAAACGAAATTATAAAGTACATGCATGGGAGAGGGTGCAGGGGAGAAAAGCCTTTCTGTTCACGTGCGCTCACGCATGTAAGCCCCCTTGCACCCCTCCATGCATGTGCTTTATAATTTTGTTTTACAACTTAGCATGTACTTTATGTTGTAAAGCGAGGTCCACGCAGCCTACCGGCGGGGTGGGTGCGGGGGAGGGGGGGGGCCGAAGGCCCCCTTTCGCACCCCCCCGTTGTGTGTGTGTGTGTGTGTGTGTGTGTGCTTCCCACGCATAATTAAACTAATCTCTCAGCGTGAGACCTAACTGCTTGAATCGAGATGCTTGGTTATTCTGCACGATGTAACTGTTTAATGATTTTCGTTAAAGCAGGGCACATACACACGTGTGTATGCCCTGCTTTATAGAAGTTGTGATTTTCGTTAAAGCAGGGCACACACACGTGTGTATGCTGGTGTATGCCCTGCTTTATAGAAGTTGTGATTTTCGTTAAACTTTTTTTATTATGGATGGATAACAATCATGTTTGAAAAAAATGTTAATAAGATAATTAATTATTATTTTAGTGTAATAATGTTCTTTTAGGCATAAAGGATTATATTCTTATAGTTGGCTTGCTTCTAATTAATTGATTTATATTTTATTACAATTTTATTAATACATTCTTATAGAACATACGTTTCTTTCCGTTAGATCCGTGAGTTAAACTGAATTTGCATTACATAAAGGATCTTATGAAATCTGTATAAGCAATGAATAGCAATGAGCAGTTAACTTTATTGATTCTGGGAAATTTTAACAAGTAGTTGTCCAAAAGTTTATAGCGTGATATGAGAATGGGGCTTAAGCTTGAAGGGGTGAATTAAGGCGGTCATCTTCTATAGGCGCAGCCATGTGTCAGCTGCTTTATGAACGCGTATAGCTGAGTGATTGTTGGTACAGTTAGGTTGTGACCGGACGTTGTGATTTAGGTGCCCGATATCCGCTGTTTTTTTTCTTAACACGGTCGCCACTCAGTTTAACCTTTGCCAACTGAGAAGGTAAGTGATCATGACTTCTTAAATTATCAATCTAATTTATCTCCTTTATTTTCAGGTACCGGCCAACGCTGGATCACCGTTGCCGCCGACGCCAGGATTCTCGCATTACCGCATACCAAGGATTGACGACGGACTTCGAGGGATCACCGACGATGGACCATTTAAGTAACAAAGTAAATTGATGATAATTCTCGAATTATTTTATAACATGATTTAGTAATTTATTCATATAAATGTTTTCCCGCAGGAAGTTGTTCACAGATCTTCGTTGTTCACAAAATGGCTGACACGCGTGTCACTCGGTACATGTTTCGTACGCTTCGCTTCCACTATCTTCTATCGGTGATTAAGCACCACTCGCTTTCGTATCGCGAGCACGTAACGCGTTTCCGCGGGCGTCGTGCCGGTTGTTTTGAATCGCGGGGCGAACCATCAACGCGTCCGGGCTCGACTCGCGGAATTAATTCTACACGAGGAACGTTAGCGCGCGATTTTAATGTCACCTACTCGACGATTCCCGACCGACTGCCTCGCGAGCTACGGTGCTCTCGCGGGCTCCCCACTATGGGTCGTAGCCCCCACTCCGTCGCCTATTACGCCGTAATGCCAGATGTCCGCCAGATGTTCCGACTTTCTCTTTTCCCCCTCCACGCTTGTTACGCGTACGGGCGACCTACTGCGTCACCGCGGAAATTTCTGCCAGATTTGCGCTCGCGCTACCCGCACGCCCTGGGCCCGATGCACCAGGTTTTCAGCTTTCGCATTTTTCGCGCGCCGACGACGCCGACCTCTGCGCGCGACTTCTCTTACGCTAAGGAATATGGACGACTTCCTAGGAGAAGACGTCCGGGTGACCCGCACGATGCTCGCCGTTGACGCCGACCCCCTATGACTGATCCTCGGGGCCGCGGAAACTCGTTTCCGCTGCCTGTTCCTGGGGATGACGTCCCGGCTTCCCAATTGCTGACCAAGGTCGTCTCCCAGGTGTTGGACGTCGGTCACACTCTATCATCTTTGGACCGTAACGCATGGTCCGCGATTTCGTTACCGCTTCGTCGGATCGCTTGACAAATCTTTGTAGCGGGATTCTCTAACGTGCTATCGACAATTGTCGCTATCGTTAACTGTACTTATCGACAATTTTTGTTATGGGTTATTCTGTATCGAGCAGTTATCGACATCTCTCGTTAAGTCGAATCGTTAAATATCGAAAATTGTCGCTATCGGTCGCTATGTTAACGATGGGTCTTGGAAGTCTCGTTAACTGCTTAGCGATATTTTACATTCGTTAATACCCAGTAAGCAAAAAATCATTATTACAATGTTATTGCAACGATATTCTAGAATTTGTAATGTTGTTAAATATGTAGTTCTTAATGTTGTATAGAACATCATTATGAATATACTTTGACCACGATTCCGAAATTTCAGTAATGTTGAAATGGGAGTGCCATAACGTTGCAAATAACATTTTGCTAAGGTTTTTCTATCATTCCTGTAACGTTTTTGAGATAAAAATTTAAACAAACTATCAACTTTATTACAATATTATATTAAGATTACCGTAATATTAATTCTAACGTTTATTTAAAGTTATTATTGATATTTTATTTTTATTTCAGGGAGTATATGTATTTATTTTCAATAAAATGCACTACACTAATTACCATAAAAAAATAGTTTTATTTATATGAACAAATATATACATATACATATACATATATAGGTTTTATTATGAGATTTATTTCGTGTGCCAATTATTTCTGCAAATTATCTCTGCCAATTATCTCAGAAAGTATTAATTCTAGGAAGGGATCCTAGGAAGGGATTTTTGAAGTCAACCTTCGGATAAGGAAAATTAAGGTGCCTTCTAACTCTTTTTTAGGCAATGCGATACAGGTGCTCTAGTTTAATATAACTCTTTTATTATTTTTTTCCAAACTCTTATTCTTTCCTTTTAAACAGATTATTAATCTTTCCGGATCTTTACCAAACAGTTGCTGAAAAATAAGAATTTCTCATTCAACTTCAGAAATATTTGTAACATCTTCAGTGATTTAATCTATGTATCAAAATATATTGTGTCTGTTAAGTTAGCACCCCTCCCCCTCCGCAAAAAAAGCAGAATAACACATATGTAGAAATTAAATGCTCTTTATGTGCTAATTATGTGTTCTATTCACGTTTTTTGTGCTCGAACGGTTTCATGGAAAATTGCAATTAAAAGTGGGGATGCTGGCTTAACATAAGCTAGCACCCCTACTCATTAAAATTATATTAAAAAATAAAGTACTTAATACAGTACAATTATGTGCTTTTTATGTGCTTTTAAATGTCTCAAACCAAATTAGTTTATCTGTAATAGTTTAAAAGATATACGTAAAAAAAAGATCTATATACTACTGATATAAGAGTAAAGTATCAGTTAAAATACAGAAAGCAAAATAATTCTTGTCTTAAAATGTTTCTTGATTAATGTGTTCTCGAAATATGCACAATGAAATTTTCGTGCTTATCCCCTTTGACCGACCCGAACGTGAACACCCCATACATACAAGAGTAAAGTACCAGTTAAAATACAGATAGCGAATTGGTTTTAGTCTTAAAATATTTCTCAATTTATGTGCTTTCAAAATATGTACAATGAGATTTCTTTGCTCATCCCCTTCGGCCGACCCAAACGTGAGCACCCCATACGTATAAAAATAAAGTACCAGTTAAAATATAGATAGCGAATTGGTTTTAGTCTTAAAATGTTTCTCAACTTATGTGTTTTCAAAATAAACAGAATAAAATTTTTGTTTTGGTTAATGTATTGATTAACTTGTTTAATAAGATTTCAGAAAAATTTTTATTTATATGTATTTATATGTATTTGTATATGTATTTGTATACATTTTTAAAGTTATTTAATATGAGTTAGGAGTAAGTATTGCAAAGTTGCTAAATATTATGGAGAATGGGTCACTGAGATTCTGAACAATATATAAATACATATAAGTAAACATATGTTTAATTAATTTTTAACATTCCCTTTCTAATAATAGAAACAAAATATAATTTTCAAAATTAGTTACTCTTTAGTAAACTTTAATTTATATTTATATAGAATCTCTGTGTATTGTTTTTCATGATAATATTACATGAATGATAGTAGGGTACAGTTCACGCTACAATTGCGTGACTAATACTTGAAGGATATATTTGTTTTATGATGTATAAAAGAATATGGTAATAGAATATTTAGATATTACATATATAATTGTTTATTTAAAAAATTTGTATCAAAAAATTACATTAACAAAAAAAATTAATGTGATTTTTATGCTTTTAAAATCATTCAGCAGAATTCAACAAGAATTACGGCAGATGCTTGCGTAAGAAGAGCAGCAGAAATACAAATGATTTTGGCAGAAATAAACAAAACAAGGCAAATGAGAGCTCGTTCGCGACGATGGACGGGCGACAGTAATAAAATATTACAAATTCAACAAATTGAATAAAATATATATAATAAAGTAAACGTTTCGGTCTTTGGTTTGGACTCTCCTCAGTACATATAGCTGGTCGAGTGAAATGCAGTGGTCACAAGTAGTCAAAAATGCAGTTATTCCGCTCTCCGATTATGAGAGTGTGGATCTCGTATCTTCAACGTGACTATTACCTTAATTCCATAAAAAGAAATAAATTAAACAAATATATATAGTCATACCTTAAAAAGTGATCACAAGAGTTACCTGACAGTCAAATTGATAAGATATACGACACCATCTCTCCGCGTAATACAATAAGTATTACGCGGCATTTTTTACTACTTGTGACCACTGCATTTCACTCGACCAGCTATATGTACTGAGAAGGGTCCAAATCAAGGACCGAAGCGTTTACTTTATTATATATATTTTATTCAATTTGTAATATTTTATTACTGTCGCCCGTCCATCGTCGCGAACGAGCTCTCATTTGCCTTGTTTTGTTTATTTATCGTTATTGAGAGCGTTATCTTTGTTATTTTGGCAGAATATACCGTACATCTGATTTATCAATCAAACATTTTTCGAAATTCGTAACGCCAAAATGGACCGTATAGCCTACATCTCACAGCACGAAGCTATAACAGTTTCACAATTTCCACTTAACTTACAGTAATTATTTCTATAAATATTTATAACATAAATTAAAAACAACTTTAATAATATTGATGATAATTATTTACACTTTATTTTAAAATATTTATTATAATCTTTTAGATATTTTTATTTTTCGGACATTATAATATTTACAAAATATTCAACGTATATATTTTCAAAATATTTAAATCTTTTTTATAAATATTTTATAAATATTTTATAAATATTTTGTGCTGTCTGGGAGTTTAGCGCGCTCGACTGTTCTTTTTCTGACGGGCAGATGCTGGCACGCTTTTTTTGCATTTCTGTCACTCGGATCTATACGGCAAAAACAACAATTTAAGCGACATTATACACTTGTGAAATTTTGCTGCAAATATGTTTCAAGAGTCTAGCACACTCGACTGCTCTTTTTCTTACGGGCAGATGCTTGCACGTTCTTTTCACGTTTCTGCCGGTCGGATCTGTACGGCAAAAACAACGATTTAAGCGACATACACTTGTGAAATTTTGCTGCAAATATGTTTCAAGCGTCTAGCACACTCGACTGCTCTTTTTCTCACGGGCAGATGCTTGCACGTTCTTTTCACGTTTCTGCCGGTTGGATCTGTACTCAAAAGATAATTCCATATTGTTTTCACATTTCTGCTACATGTTTACTTTTAACAAATAGTATAAAATTTCACAGTAGCTTCTTACAGCAGACTACTGCAATAGTACAGTAAGTACTCGTTCAATCACAGATATTATGCACTTTTGTCGCAATTTTGGACTGATTTCTTGCGCACTTCTTCGGGACGCATCTGAACTAGCAAACTGGTTACCAGGGAATTTTATACTAAATTACTTTTACAGTGATATATGCAAACAATGATGTATTAAAGCCGCACAATACTTCAACAAATCGTCTTCATGCATAGTGTACCAGCTTATTTATACGTTATCATTTACATATTTCGCTAAATTTTGAGGTTATTTTATAGAAAGTTACACTGTTTGATACCATTGAAATAATAGCATTGACGAACCTTGATGATATTTTTAATGTCCAAAGACAAATCTATTATAGAACGT
Source organism: Temnothorax curvispinosus (assembly GCF_003070985.1). NCBI lineage: Eukaryota > Metazoa > Arthropoda > Insecta > Hymenoptera > Formicidae > Temnothorax > Temnothorax curvispinosus. The sequence goes on from NW_020227553.1 coordinate 18,260, forward strand.
AAAAAAATTAATTGATTTTTCCTCTCTTTTGTAAATCTCTCTTGTAAATCGGAAAATGAATCCTACATCATCATAGCTACTATTCATAGCACAAATAATTATAGCACGTATATGGTTAATTGAATTCTTATCATTAATATACAACTTTTAGAATATAATAGTTACTACTTATATATAAATATGCTGTAAATAAAGAGCACTCCGCACTCCTCGATTGACACACGTGTATACGCACTCACGCATCGTATGTAGGATAATCATGTACATCATGGCTGTCGCGATGAGCGTTGCGCACAATATAAAACGATAACATTATAACAACAGAAAATTAATATACTACCAACGTTATTTCTGAGTCCAAATTACAAGGAATTTTGAACTGTTATGCATTGATCTCAAATAAATGTCAGAGTAACATTTGAAAAATATTTTCTGTAACGTTTTCAAAATATTTTAACAACATTCAAAAAAATCATATTACGAAATAATATTTTTCAAATATGTGTATAATATTATTAAAAAACGTTTAAAAAATACACATAAAGTCA
>NW_020227554.1:0-1128 GCF_003070985.1 Temnothorax curvispinosus
GCATTATCTTTCTTATGCGGCTGTTTGAGCATAGTGTTGATAAAAGCGAAATTCAATCAGCATAATCAGCAACGCGTCATTACACGCCATAGTGCGTAATGTCACTATGTTTGCGATAAAATTTTTGCATCTTTTATATCTTATATTGTTACTTGTTTATATATTAGGATCAAAACATATTTGCTTTGCATGTAAATAAGTGTTCATATCTCTCTCAATTCAATTATGTGATAATTTGCATATGCATTTGCAAGGAAAGTTTATATGCAAATTGCAAACATTTTTATGTATGATTAAATGATAAATGTGATGGAAGAACAATACGAAAGAAGAAAGCTTAAAGAATTATAGCTGTTTGAGAATAGAAGATAATTGAGAAAAGGAAGGATATATACAGTTTAAGAAAATTTTAATAGATGTTATTAACGTTTAATTTGTAATCGCATATCTTAAATTAATTGCATGCACAAGATAAGAAAAATAATAAAAAAACTTATAAAATTTTCTCAAAATCATCAAAGAAAATAAAAAAAGAAATGAAAGATATGAAGAAAAAAGAACCGATATCATTAAAGAAGATTGCAATTAATAAAAGAGGTACAAAATTGTCAAGTAAAGTTTTTGATTTGTTGACAATATTGAAAATGCGAAAGAAGCAACAAACAAAATCATCATTACCTAACAATCCAACTAAGCAATCTAACAAAATTAATAAAGTGACCAAACACAGCTTAAGGAAGAAAAAGAAAAATATAATAAATGAAGCTGAGGAAATCGATAATCGCAAGCGAGAAATGGCAAAATTAAAGAATATGTTTAAGTATTTCGCGGAAATTTTAGATGACATATATCCAACCAGCAATTCTCCCAGGAAAGTTATCGGCAATTAATCAACGTAATCCAGAAAAGAAAATCGAAGAAATATAGTCGATTCTTCAGTTGCCGACGATGAAGAAGAGAACCAAAGAATCAAAAAGGGAACTTTAGAGAACGGTTAGAGAACGAAGTCGGAGCAGGAACTTCCGGCGAAGAAGACTCTGGCCTATCTCTGCGAATCGGATTATCCTTTGGAGACGATGGTGGTTCGTCCTGGAGGACGACCGTGCCAATTTAGAGAGAATAGAAATA
>NW_020227555.1:0-8524 GCF_003070985.1 Temnothorax curvispinosus
AGTATCTTGTAAAGGAGCATTAACAGTCGTTTTACTTCTCATTTTTTTGGGTGTACTGGTTATAGCTGGTGATGCCGCACGCTTTAGTTCTGTAAAAATACATTGTCATATATTGATAAAAATTAAGTAAATAAAGAACAATTTTGTTTCAAAAATAATGTTTTTTACCTGTAGGAAATAATTGTTTCTTTGTTTTCAACGTATGAAGTTCCTCTTTAAGAAGGAATATATATCAGTTTTTAAGTTGTTGTTTTCTAATTGTAGTTTATTGTTTTCATCTTTTAAAAACTAAATTTCCTGTTCTACAGCAATTGGAATTTCAAACAGTTTTTCACAGGTTTTTTCAAATGCTATACTATCACGATTTAAAATTTCCAATTTATTCTTAATTATATCGACATCATCCATTTTAGATGTTTTATCTACAGCAGATGGAATTTTAGAAAATTTGTTTTGGTTTCTTTTAAATATTTTAGCGTCACGATTAGTAGTTTTCAATTTCTCATTGATTATATTTTCATCATCCTCTTCCGATGTCCTCTCATTATTGAATTTCTTGAAAATTCATGATTTTTAAAAATCTTAGAGCATCATAAAACTAGTTTTATAATAAGTTTTCCATTAAAAAATAAACATTTAAAAAAATAAATAATATTTATATTTAAAACAGAAAAAATGTTATTTTTGAAGATTGCATATAAACGTTCACATTATAATTAATTTCAGTTTATATTTATTTAAAATAAAACTTATATTTTTACACGGAGAAAATTCTTTAGCTGATGTTGCTGAACTATTAAGTAAAATCGGCTTAAAATGTCGAGCAACATTAGTTAAATAAAATTTACTTAATAGGATCTTGTTTCATATAGATCTGTAATTACCAATTGGCCAATTTATAGAATCTGTATAAAAAGTCTTATTTAAATGTAGTGGTGTAAAAAGTAGCTTCCATATAATTAATTCTTTAATCTTCTTAAATTTACATAAAAATCTATTGTAAGAAATAAAATGTATTACTTATATTACGAGAATTTCAACTATAACTTATTATTTTTATTGTTTTTGCATGTAATGTTACACATTCAAATTTCAAATTAAATTTTTTTTAAATGTTGATAAAAAGAGTAAGTTATAGTTGCAATTATTTTATTTCTTACATTTAATTACGAGTCATAGTTAAACATTAGCGGGGCGGTAAAACAAAATGTAAACTTCGTAAGGCATGACCGTCACGTATAGCGCCCGACTGTTCGACGGGCGCTACACGTGACGGTCATGCCTCACGAAGTTTACATTCTGTTTTACCGCCCCGCTAATGTTTAACTATGACTCGTAATTTTATAATGTTCGACGCACATTGATCTATCATTAACTTGATAAGGACCCAAAATAGAGGTCGAAACGTTATAATTATTAAATTAATGCCAGTCAGGCCGACTAATAAAAAGTTTTATATTATTTTATCACTGGTAAAAGATTATTTTTGAATTTATTTATTTACTATTAAAATTAACCATTTGGATATTATCAATTGTGTAAGTGTTATATAAATAAAATAAAAAATAAATGTATAACAATTATAATAGTTATAATTAAAATCAGCAATTAAATATTTGTAAAACATTATTACAATAACATGATTGAAATATTACCGTTTCTTTTTGAGTTTTATTAGGCTCTGGATTTTCTTTATCTAGTATTATTTGTACGGCATCACTGTAACCCAGTTTTTTAAAGACATAGCGTCGTTTGTTATGCTTCAAGTCCTCTTCATTAGCTGTAAAGAATAAAATACTAGTAAAAACTTAATAAAATTACGTCATTTACCGAAAACATGAAACACTTACTAGGTATATTTAGTAAAAGATTAGAATGGATAATAAAATAACACATTGTCAGTGAAAACAACTTAGTCAAAATGATGTCAAAGTGACATCAAATTGATGAGGAGTATGATGTTAAAATAAGTGATCAAAATGATGGCAATATGACTGCATAACATCCCATACCATGATGGTAATTTAAAATTAAATTATATTGAATAAGAGCAAAATAAAGACAAAATATATTACATATACAATACTCAGGTAGAACAGAGAAAGTAATAAACGACAGTTTTGACATTATTTTGACTAGGCCAATGATAAAATCTTCTTAACACTACAAATAGATAATAGCATGCTAAAAACTAGAATAAAGTACAATAAACAAAATAAACAAAAAAAAAAACAATTGGTTAAAAAAAGGTAGAAAAAAGAAAACCTCAAAAAATTTTATAGAAAAAAGAAAAGTGTGAACTTTATAATTTACTTAAAATTAAAATTGACTATGACAATGAATTTTGTACACTTCCTACTTCCATAATTTGAGCTGCGATCAAACTTTCTTCCATGGTTACAGTGTTCAGCCTTTTTACAAAATATGGGTCCTCATACTTATTCAGAACCACAAAATTCTTTATTCTTTCAATAGGGACAATATGGATTTTCTTGCTTTCATCGTCGAAATAACGCACACTAGCAAACTTAATTTGTGAATCCATGGTCGCTTTAAAAAATTATGTTTATTACATTTTCAAAACTTGAAAAATATTTTTTAACTGTGATAAGAAAATAATTCAAATAATGTAGTATTTGCACATATTTATATTATGATTAATAATGTTAAAATTTGTAAATTATAATTAAAAACAAAAAGTTAAATGCTTTCTGCAATGTATATAAAAATAATAATCATATAAACTACTTTGAATAGAGATTGTTTCGTGCTCGACCGGAGATTCCGCGGAGCACGATTTATGCCGTACGTCGATCACGCGGGACGGCGTGATCGACCTCGTGCGGATCAAATCCGTGCCACGAGACTAACAGCAAACACGTAGCAGTCAGCTTCGCGGCCTGATTATATCGAGAATATGTTCGATATTTTACAAAGATAAATGATAACATCTATTTTGAGAACACCATTTTAATGTAAACCAAAAAAATACAACGTACAAAGAGAATTTATACTTTAGCCTGCTCTGTAGTCATTTTTTTAATAACACTGCTAAATGAAAATCAAATTCTCTCCCTATTATTCACGTAAACAAAAACAAATTTTACACAAAATATTTATTACTTACTAACTCATGTGCGCTTCTGCAATCCAACTTCTTTTTATTTTTTTGTAACGGCACCCGATTCCTTCACTGGGATCAATATAATATAGCCAGCGACAAACTGATTGATTATTTTCGATTAAACGAGATAGAACACGTGCTCGGCTGCGCTTTTCCAGGCGGAAACGAGAAACAAAACGTACGTAATAGAGCGGACAAATGTATGAAGTGGGAACAGTTAAGCAGTTAAGCCCCAGACACACACACAATGCGACTAATGCGAGATGCGAGGCGATATAGGCGATACCTAGCATACTAGCGACAGCGAACAGCGACATGCGCATGCTCTGGTGGCCGCACGCGCATGAAGCGTCAGGAGGAGAGGCGCGCCGCGGCGCCGCGCCGGCGGGACGGCTGCGTAGCGGGGAGACGGCGCCTTAATGGCTCCTGCACACAGGACGCGGCAGCGCGGCATTGCGGCAACGCGGCACCGCGGTAACCAATTACCGTCTTGCCTTTCCGTTCTACTTTTGAAAGTAGTACGGAAAGGCAGATGGTGATTGGTTACCGCGGTGCCGCGCTGCCGCGTCCTGTGTGCAGGAGTCATAGAGTGTGCAGACGTGTTCGCTCTAGCGAACGTGTTTATTACAATATTAACGAATATCACTCGTAATTCTCTTCGTTACCCAATTCTTACCGTTTACTGGGTATTTTGTTTGTGCTTCTCTTGTTGTTGAAACGACATTAATAATATATATATATATAATGGGGAGGTATCACAATTATCTTGAAGATAAATTTCAAAAAGTCCCAAGAACGAGCCAATACAGGAGAAATCATACAGAATACGAATTAAGTGTTCAAAGCAGTGATGACAGTGTCGAAGATGCTCAATGGCGAGTAAGTATTATAAAGTTATATGGATAAAAATATATATAAATTATGAATTTATGTTCAAATTTATTTATTTTACAAGTAATGTTTATATATATTACAAATTTAATTAATCTTATAAATTTAAAAAATTATGTATTAAAATTTATAAGTGTACGAATAAAGGTATTTTAGAAAAATACATTAAATACAACAGATTTTTAACTTATAAAATTTTGTTAGAATCTTACTTATTATTACGTGATACTTTTCATATATGCGCAAATCAAGCTCTAAACATTTTTTACTTCTTTTTTTTCTTTTATTGTATGCTCTAAATTGAGATTATAAAAAGAGACTGACTTTAAAAAAAGTTAAAATGGCCTATTCAAAACATGTTCATTTCATTTTGTATCATATTAATATTATTTTATTACTTTATTTAGGAATACTGTAATTGCCAATCATCTAGTGATAGCAACAACACGGATTCTGATAGTACGAGTCAACATAACAGTATTCGCTCATCATCCTCCAATGAAGCGTTGCCAGCAGGTATTAGAAACAATGAGCTTAGTTCTGACTTGTCATTGCATTCAGTACAAGACCAGCATATAGATCTCATACAACATAATTGTCATGAATCTTCAGTAACACACGAAAATACATTTATTGAGCAAAACAATAATCAACAATCATCGTCAATATTAGAACAGGTTAGTATATAATTTTAATACTAAAAAATTATTATAAATTATACTTTAATACTAAAAAAATATTATAAATTCTTATAAAAAACACACTTAGTATTCATTTGTTTACGGATAAATATATTTTTTAAGTAGTATATGCAGAGGCAGACATTATCAGTATTTGATTGAAAGAGAGAGAGGAAATAGAAAGAATGCACAAAAAGTTCTTCATTATTATTTTAAATATAATATTGTATTGGTTTTTTCTTAATTATAAGTTTTTTAATCCTAAATATAGGGATCTACATTAAAAACTTTGTATCTGTATATATTAAAGACTAACTTAGTACACTTTGAAATTATAAAATTTGTTTCTTGTAGACAGCAGATGCATCCCAGATTTCAAGAAATGATAGAAATCAACTGTACGGCTTATCAGACTCTGAGGATGAAAATTTTCAGGTAAGAATATATTTTTTAATTTTATATGGTTCATAATATGTATGTAATTTGCCTGTAAGTTTTAGAATTCAAAATAACTTTTTGTCTTCGAAAAATTAATTTGTTTTCTTTCACTGTTACTACGTTTACTTTACTCAATTCTTTTATATATTATACAAAGATATGTAAATGTTGAAATTAATTAGATATTTTCCCAATAGACTTTTGAAAAGTACAATTATTTTTATAACTATTTCTTAAAATTCTATAATAAAAAACGTTAAAAAATTTATATCTGCAGGATTCATGGGTCTACGATGCACATGAAGAATTATTTCAATTTAGCGACGAAGATGATAACGATAACGATGACGATGATGTTTGTGAAGAAGTCAGCTCTGAAGATGTCAATAGTGAAAATAATTATATTGGTTTTAGTAGATTAATAGAAATGACGCAAAAAGATGAGAATAATGAGACTATAAATGCTCAAGTAGTCGTGAGTAAAGCTGAAATTTTACTTGCAGTTTTAAAGTATGGAATCACGTATTGTTTATCACAAAGTGCATTAGCTGATCTTTTTAAAATGTTAAACTGTTTTTTTAATTTTTCTTTGTTACCTAGTACGCGTTATCTTGTTGACCAAATGTTCAATCCAGAAACGGTCATAGAATATCATGCAGTTTGTCCATGTTGCAAAAAATATGTAGCAAAGTTTGATCGCAAAGATCGCCGCGTTGAATGTCAAGCATGCGATACTGTAATTGAATTAAAAGATACAACATATAATGACTTTTTTGCTATTATGAATGTAAATAACGAAATTGCAAATTTAATTCAAGACAATCAGAAATATTATGATTATGTAATTCGCGAAAGGGTGCGAAATCATGAAAAATTTGATGATATTACGGATGGAGTATTATACAAAGAATTTGTTGACTTATTGTCAACAAATGATAAACTTAATTTTGCTACGACTACGATGAACAGTGATGGAGCGCCGATTTTCGAAAGCTCTAGATTTTCTATTTGGCCGATTCAAATGATTATAAATGAATTACCCTTGGATGTAAGAACTAGTAGACCTGTAGTATGCGGCATATGGTTCGGTAAAGATAAACCAAATATGAATATTTTTCTGAAGCCGTACATTGTTCACATGAACAAATTGTCAAATGATGGTGTACGGTGTACTATTGCAAATGAAGTACGTACTATTAAAGTATTCACCATATGTTGCTGCGTAGACTCTGTTGCCCGTGCGCCAATGCAGGGTATGGTTCAGTATAATGGCTATTTCGGATGTAATTGGTGTTTACACCCAGGATATTATGTTTTCCACAAGAGAGGTGGAAGTGTAAAATATACTTTATTAAATGAAATACCACCTAAAAGAACTGAAATTGAAACAATCGAACACATGCGACAGAGTCTTACATCTCGAAATCCCGTTTATGGTGTAAAAAGACCTTCGTGTTTAATTAATTTGCACGGTTTTAATATTATATCCGGTTTTGTACCAGACAGTATGCACTGTCTTTGTTTGGGAATAGCGGAACAATTTTTAAGGTATTGGATCGAATCGAACAACTTGCCATATTCTTTATCCAATAATGATATTAATAAAATTGACAACGTGTTATTAACAATAAAAGCTCCCAATCAAATTGCTCGTTTATCTCGCTCTATACGAGATAAAAAATATTGGAAGGCAAGAGAGTGGGAGAATTGGATTCTGTACTACAGTTTACCGATATTATTATGTTTTCCACATTTAGAAATATGGGTAAAGCATTGGTCACTTTTAGTAGAAGCATTCTATATTTTACTAAAGAAAAGCATTACACGTGACGAGGTCAATTATGCTCATACATTATTGACAAAATTTGTTTGTTACACCGAACACTATTATTCGAAAGCTGCTATGACATACAACGTTCATCAACTACTACATTTAGCACAAAGTGTAGCAGATTGGGGCCCACTTTGGGCTCATTCTGGCTATTGTTTTGAAAACGGGAATGGTCAACTAGTTCGAAAAATCCACGGTGCTAAGGGCGTTGTACATCAAATTTGTAGATCGATAGCAATGAGTCAAAGCGAATTGATTTTAAAGAAACATGTTGCTTTAAAAGCGTTTTCAAATGTAAATAGTTTTATTTCTTATCTGGACAAAAAAACCGCAAAACAAACATGTAAATTATGGCACGCAAGATACTTTGGACCACACTACAAAACTAGCTTAATGTGGATAGAAGAACTTGAATTATCTGATGAAAGTCGAACATATCAGAAAATTGTAAAAGAACGGTGTTTGTACACATCATCAAAAAGAAATATAATTCGATCAGATAATTCGTATGCTTTAACAACAGAAGGGATTTTTATTCACATTGTAGACTTTATTATCGATGCACCAACAAGGAAAGAGTACACCATCTGTCATTTAGTAAATACGGAAGATATTTTTAATAACAATTCATTACCGCTAAAAAAAGTTGTAAATATTTCAGATAATTTAGTAGCAAAAGACACCAACAGCATTGAAAAAATTTGCGTTTTTATGAATATAGATAATATGATGTATATATGCGCAGTGCCAAATCTGTATTTTTATTAATCGTTTTTTACTTGCGAGATTAATAAACATCTAAATCAAAATAATATATATTTTCCTTTTTTCTATTTCTATCATTCAGCTCTTTAAAATTTGATTACTATACTTAAATGCAACATAATTGTAATAATAAAAAGATTATAAATTAAAACAAAACGTTTTAGAACTTACATTAATATAAAAATTATAGGTCCTATTAAATGCAATATCTTTTTTTAAGAATGTAATGAAAGAGAATGTAATATCAAGAATCTTTAAATTTTAATACATTATAATCCTTAAAAAAAATAATGTAATTAATGGACCATTTTTCTATACATTAAATCATGATTTTTTAAAATTACATGATTTTCAAACGTTACGTAATTTTCTAAATTACGTGATTTTTAAAATCACGTACCGATTTGGAACAATCCGTTACGTGATTAATTTATGTCATTAATTACGTAATTTTGTTACGTGATTTCGTGATGTAATTTCATGACGTGATTTCGTGACGTGATTTTTTTCAGTAGGGTTGGAAGGAAGGAAGTCTCATTGCCAATCGTCACAATTCTTGACGAGCTCAATACGTTCTGCGTCAGCGTTTAAAACACAGTGGCAACCGTTTATATTTCTTTACAAGTAAGTTTGATACAATTAAGGAGGTTGAAGCGATCCAGTTGAGTCAATTGACGGTTTAGAAAAAAGTTTTTTATTAGGTCATTAGTAGATAGGCTACGCCGGTTCTGGATCAAGGCGTGGTGCTCGCGCGGGGTGCGGGGCGAGGGGATCTCGGCGGCGCGGGGATCTCGG
>NW_020227556.1:0-1031 GCF_003070985.1 Temnothorax curvispinosus
GCGACAGGTTCCATAATAGCTAAACCACCGTTTGCGCAAAATGAAATAACAATTTATTATTATGCACTTTCGATAAAAGGAAGGGTAAAAGTTTACAATAACTTACACAGCTCGGATTATTTTGACCTTGACATATGTTGTCAAGGACATAATACTGAGTAACTTTTCCTTATAACTTAATCGGCGGTCGCTGCTTATTAAAAAGTTATAAACAAAAAAAATTTGAAAAATACAGCAGCTATTTTGAGTATTGGAAAGCATAAATGACTAATATATATGTCGAAATAGTTCACGCATACACTTTTAACGCGAACCGAGGTTCACCCACACCCCCCTGCTTTCGGGGGAGGTGCGGTAGCTCCGAAATAGTTCACGCATACACTTTTCACGCGAACCGAGGTTCAACCACAACCCCCCTGCTTTCGGGGGAGGTGCGGTAGCCCCGAAATAGTTTACGCATGGGTTAGTTGACGCGCTTTAAACAATTAAATACTATTAAAGCGCGTCATCTAACCTATGTAGATTAGTGACGCGCTTTAAACAGTTAAATACTTGTAAAGCGCGTCATCTAACCTACGTATTTTCCAAACTTTTTTTGTTAATAACTTTTTAACGAATAACGAGCAACGGCTAAAACCTTTTGAAGGTCACTCGGGGTAATGACCTTGACAACATATATCAGGTCATTGAAATCGGTGAGGTCGCCAAACTTTTTTTGTTAATAACTTTTTAATAAACAGCGACCGCCGATTGAGTTATAAGGAAAAGTTACTCAGTATTATGTCCTTAACAACATATGTCAAGGTCAAAGTAATCCGAGCTGTGTAAGTTATTGTAAACTTTTACCAAAGGAATTGTTGGATATAGTCCACTTCAACTATTGGAGAGCATTTCGTCAATTCATACAGAAACTGTTTTAACTTTTGTTTTAAGTTTTTTTGTTGATTATTTAAAACTCATTACGTTAAAACGTTGTAACGATGCACCCCCAAACATGCATCGTTCCGGCAGGAACACCACGCCGAGACCAC
>NW_020227557.1:0-4358 GCF_003070985.1 Temnothorax curvispinosus
CCGCGATCGCATAGAGCGCGAGTATCAAAATGAGGGCTTCTCTAACACCCTCCCTCGAGAGCAGCGCCGGTTTCAATCTCTGTCGTCTTTCGAATCCCGATCGATTCCATACAGAAACGGTGCTTGTCCTTGGGTAGACCTTTGGTGAGAAAGTCCGCTGGCATCCTCTCCGTAGATATATGCTTTACTTCCAGATGGCCTTCATGTAGAGCTTCCCTCACAAAGTGATGTCTTATATCAATATGTTTGGATCTGGCGTGAAAGGTATGATTATGCGCCAGCAATCGGGCTCCTTGATTGTCGCTCATTACTCGAATCCTTCCAGGATTAGACACTCCAAGTTCCGACATAAACCCTTGGAGATACAGGGCTTCTTTCGTGGCCTCGGTTAGGGCCATGTACTCCGCTTCGGTGGAGGATAGGGCAACGGTGCGCTGTTTTCTGGACTCCCAGCTTATTGCGGCACCATTCAATGTGAATACGAATCCGGTATAGGACCTTCGATCTACTGGACATCCGGCCCAATCAGCGTCGACGAATCCCTCTATAGCTCCAGATTCTCTAGTGTAGACGATCCCGAGATCCATAGTTCCCTTCAGGTATCGCAGAACTCGTTTTGCCGCCTTCCAATGTTGCTCGCCATGACAAGTATTAAATTGGCTAAGGTAACTGACTGCGTGCGATATGTCGGGCCTCGTAGCAATACTTAAGTAGTTCAATGCTCCAATGAGTTCCTGGTACGGCCGTTTCTTCTGGAGTTCATCTTCGTTAGGTACGTCCTTGTCCAGCCTTACACCCGTCTCAATAGGAGTGGCCACGGGGTTGCAGTCCTTCATTTCAAAGCGTGAAAGGAGCTCTCGAATGTAGCCAGATTGGGATACGGTAATGGAATCTTTCTTCCTGGTGATTTCAATTCCCAGACAATAGTGTGCAGTACCCAAATCCTTCAAGTCAAATTCCTGCAACAGAGCTTTACGTATCATATTAATTTCCCGTTTGTTACGATAAAATATCAATAAATCGTCTACGTAAACTAAGACGAATAGGGGATCCTCCCCTCCTTCTAGACAATAAACGCATGGATCAGCATTGGTTGGAGTTAGACCCATCTCGAGTAGCTTCTCTTCCAGTTTATCATGCCATTGACGACCAGATTGCTTCAGGCCATAAAGAGCCTTCAACAGACGACAGACCTTTCCACCGCCTCGAAGTTCCTCTAACATCTTCTTTGCCCGGCTTCCTACAACGTCCTTGGTACTTCTCCTAGAAATAATTTTCTCTAGACTTTTCTCGAGTAGCTCAGGCAACTCCATGTAGATTTCCTCTTCGACATTGCCATGCAAGTAGGCTGTTGTGATGTCCATCTGGTCAACCTTGAGATTATGTTTAGCTGCGATAGCGAGTAACAGCCGCATCGAGCCCAATCGAGCAACAGGGGCATACGTCTCGTGGTAGTCTATTCCGGGTCTTTGAGTGAAGCCTCTGGCAACGAGGCGAGCTTTCCTCCTTTCGACCTGTCCGTTTTTATCGTATTTATTTCTTAAGACCATCCGACATCCAATGACATGATTGCTCTCGGGCCGATCAACGATTTCCCACGTAGCATTTTTTACCAAGCTTTCAATCTCGTCGATGATCGCAATCTCCCATTCCTCTTTGTCCGGTCCATTGAGCGCTTGTTGGTAAGGAATTTCTGATGAGAGACTTGCTAAGTTCACTTCGTGTTCAGTTAAGTCAAGCAATTCATCTCGATCCGAGTCGACAGTTTCTTCTCTGTTGGATTTGGAGGATCGGTTTCCATCGCGTGGGGGTTGATATGTTTTCCGCGGACGGCCAGGTTTTCCTGTAAGGATCTTTTTAGGTCGGCCAGGGCCTCTTCTAGCCGCTTCCGTGTGAGTGTCTTCGTCTTTCTCCATGGCATCCCCTTGATTTTCCACCTCGCCTTCTGGTTCTTTATCGTCTTCATCTATGTAAAGTTCACAGAAAGTTGGTGTCTTTTCTTCATTGCGGATCAATTTCTGATCGCAATCGCGTGGCTCCGATTCTTCCGTGGGGGTAATGTCCAAAAACTTTACGTCGCGTGTGATAATCGTCCTCTGCTTAGCTGGGATCCACACTCGATAACCACTAGATGACTCGTCGTATCCGAGGAAAACACCTTTCATTCCTCGTGAGTCAAGCTTACTCTTATTAGGAGTTTTGTCCAATGCGTAGACCGTCTCTCCAAAGATTCGCATGTGTCCTACGTTTGGCCTTTTTCCATGCCATAGTTCAAAAGGCGTTTTATCCTTCAATGTTCTCGTGATGCAACGATTTCTCACGTAATTCGATGTAGCCACCGCTTCAGCCCAGAACGAAACAGGGAGCTTTGATCGTGTCATCATGCAGCGTGCCATCTCCATCAGGGTGCGGTTTTTTCTTTCCGCTACGCCGTTTAATTGCGGCGTGTACGGAGTCGTAAGTTTCCGTGTGATTCCTTCCTTCTTCAGAAATTGGTCGAATTCCTCGTTACAAAATTCTCGTCCATTGTCCGATTGGAGGCTCTTGATTTTCTTTCCTGTCTGCTTCTCGACAAGGATCTTAAAGTCCTTAAATGCCTGCAAGACTTGGTTCTTACCGTGCGAAAATCGCACTTCTGTCCATCGTGAGTAGTCATCTGTCAATGTGAGAAAGTATTTGGCCTTTCCTCTAGATTCACTCCGCATGGGTCCGCATAAATCCGCGTGGATGATCTCCAGTAATTCGCTGCTTCTCTCAGATTTCTTACCGAATGGTAATGCCGTGAGCTTAGCTTCCGAACAAATTTCGCATGCGATTGCTGTTTTGTCGTTCTCAATGCGAATTCCAGAGACTGCTTCTTTCCTGTTCATTTCCAGTAAATCGTTATAGTTTAAATGGCCGAATCTCTCGTGCCAGAGAGCCAATGAAGATTTGCGTGTAGCAACTGAGGCTGTGTGAGCTGACTCCACGTCGGCCTCACGTAAAAAGTATAAGTCTCCCTTCCGATCTGCAATTAGAACTGTGGTCCCGTTAGCATTTTTAATAGTGGCCTTTTCTTTGGTGAAAGTGACTTGATTTCCGGCATCCGTGATTTTCGAGACTGAAATCAGATTACTTCGTAGATCGGGTACGTGTAATGTATTTTCCAGATGGACAACTCTGTTCACACTTCCATTTGTGGATGCGATTTTAACAGTACCCTTCGCCTTTACTTCGGTGGATACGTGATTGGCTAGGTTGAGTTTTGTGCTTTCGGAGTCCGTAATGTCATCAAACCTTTCCTTGTCGTGGCATAAATGGGATGTGCATCCACTGTCAAGGCACCATGCATCATTCCTCCGAGCATTTCCTACGGAATATGAAGCATCTCTAGTAGAGGTTAGAAATGAAACGTCCTCACCTATGGCGGCTTTCTCCTTGTTGTCAGAGCCTTTTCCGTTTCTTTCAGCCTTTTCGGTGCACTCATTAGCCTTATGACCCACTCGACGACATCGATGACATCTGAATTTGAAAGGCTTTTGGGAATCGTCTTCTTTATCACCTGACTTAGTAACCGGTTTGTAAGTGCCCTTTTTTCTATTCAGCTTTCCTTTCCGAGCTAACATGGCTTGCTCATCGATCTGACTGCGTTGATTTCTAACCGTATTTTCATCGAGAATCTTGACTTTCAACAGTTCCGGCATAGGTAACGTATCTCTCGATTCGATGGCGCATCTGAAATTCTCGTAGCTATCTGGTAGACTATGTAGAAGCATAATTGATTGTAACTCAGTACTGACCTGTATAGTTAATTCCGATAATTTGTCGACTATATCAAAGAATTCATCGACGTGTCGTTGCACATCGCCGCCTTCAGCGAGCCGATGACTCATCAATCGTTTCCACAACGATACCTTCTTTGCAGGTCCCTTCGACTCGAAAATCGCTTCCAGCTTAAGCCAGATTTCCCGGGCTGTTTGGCAGTTTCTAATCTGCTTGAGTTCGGAATCACCTACCGCCAAATATAGGTCAGCTTTCGCCTTTTCGTCTTCTTCCTTCCAAGCTCGCAATTCTTCAGCTGCCTGTGGTGCTGGTTTATCTCCGCTGGCGTACGGCCACGTTCTGTTTTTTGTCATTAGAGCCTGCATTCTCAATCTCCAGGTATCGTAATTTTCCCTGGATAGCAGGGGTATGCGCGTTATATTAACGGCTTGTCCGTCCATGGCGTCGCTCAATTCCGCGTTGCACTTCCGCGTGGTTTTCGCGTCAGCCGCTTACAGGACTCACTTATAACCGAATATCTAAATGGCTTTACGGTCTGGGCCCATAACCTGTTGAGGCAGGATATCGAATGTCGGCCGATTACAGTACAGATATTT
>NW_020227558.1:0-1452 GCF_003070985.1 Temnothorax curvispinosus
AAACGATAGAAACTAAAGGCGAATAAAAAGAAAGGAGGAAGAAAAGAGGTATAGCGAAGAAAAAAAAGGGAGGATATATAGGCGTATAACCGGCGATATATACCTATAGGCAATATATCTATTCTAATCAGAATCTTTTCTCGAGATAAAAAGCAATACGTCACACTGTAAGCCTTATGTTAGGTGATAGCGGCTGTTGAGGTAGGAATTCTCCTGCCTTGCAGCAGTGGATAAGACACATCTGATTTTGATAAACATCGAGGAGGAGGAAGAGCAGGAAGAGGAGGAGGAGGAAAAGTAAAAGGAGAGGCACAGATGAACGAGCGGTAATTAGCATCGCCGGATGGATGTTCGTTCTTGCATTAGGTAGTATGTATCTGGGCGCGATAGACGTGTTCCGAGAAGGCAGCAAAGCTGTAGGTTGATCGATTCGGCTCTCCCTCCTCGTCTTCACCACACTCTTCTCTACATCCCCCTCGTCTCGTAGGGAAAAACGATAAGGATCGTTTTTTTCTTTTCCTTTTTTTTTTTTTTACGTTTGTGTCGAAAATTTAAGAGCGTTCCGCGCTCGTCTACGATTGTGATGATTTGTTGAGTATTTGTAGGGCCAATTTTGATTCTTCCTTTCGCGTAGAGGACAATCCCTCCTTCGCTCCGTATCACGTCTTCGCTCTTGCTTTCCCCATCCCTCCCCCCTTTTAAGGCAGTAATAATTAAATGACGAATTGTTTTGAAATAATGATGCGAGTTAATAAAATGTGGCTGTTCTAGATAAATAAATTACGAGTAAATGAATGGGATATGATATGATCATGTCCCCCTTTCCCTTCCTTTTCGTCGTTTCAGATCTATAAGATACAAAAATTGCTGTTAAATTTGTTGACCGTGTACGAAACACGTTGGGCATGTTATTAAATATATTCACTTTCTTATCTCCAATATAAATGTAGCTGTACGAACAACGGGAACACGTTTTTCTTTCGTTACGAAACTTTCCACGTGTTTATATGTGAAGACTAAAGATAAATGATAAATGGCAGTTGAGGAGTCTGTATAGATATACATCGAAATTGATATCTATCGCCATGTGATCACCGAGTATACGAGCGTTCGTTAAACGACGAGTGTAGTTTCATAAAAAAGACATTAGATAAGCTATCGTTGTTTATCGATTACGTTTGTGCCGTGCTCGTTACAATTGCCGCTTCGTAGAATTCTGGTTTCTTCGAATTAATTTAGCGGCGGACGATAGCGAGCGAGATTGTACGAAGCTTCTTGTCTATTTGGTTACGTAAATTACATAACAAATATTTTGCTATTTATTCGTGGAATGCATAGAAAATAGTTTGATGAGTATGCAAAATGCCGGAGATAATCGCGAAGCGTTCAAATTGTTGGAAAAACGAGCGTTCGCGCGATACGCGTGCTTATTAAAAAAAAATAAAAAGCGAG
>NW_020227559.1:0-1468 GCF_003070985.1 Temnothorax curvispinosus
CGAAGTTCCCGTTAACGCCGGCGCATCACCGGCTGACGAAGACGGAGACGCGGAAGAAGACGATGTCTTCCTCGAGGCAAATCTCGTGATGGAGGCAGCAAACGTAGCGGAAATAAGGCTCCAGGATGCTATGACAGGACCTCACTCAAAGGAGTGGATGGATGCTATGGTGGTAGAATTCAAGAATATCCTCAGTCGAGATACCTGGGAGTTGGTCGACCGCCCCAAAGGTCGAACTGTAGTTGACTGCCGCATGGTCCTCACGAAAAAATTGAAGCTCGATGGAAGTTTTAGTCACCGAAAAGCACGTCTCGTCGCACGCGGTTTTTCACAACGACCAGGCATTGACTTTCTACAAACCTTTGCACCGGTTGCTAGATTAGAGTCATTGCGATTGATGATGGCACTGGCCGTACAATATGGAATGAAGGTCCACCAGCTCGATATCGTCACGGCATATTTAAATGGTTTTCTAAATGAGGATGTTTTCATGGAAAAGCCAAAGATGTTGGAAGACATCCTGCAGGAGATCGTTCACCGAGAGGGAAAGAATAGCATCATTGGTGCTAAGGCACACAAAATGTTGGTTGATATGAAAAATGGAGATAAGGTTTGCCTACTAAAGAGGGCCTTATATGGCCTTCGGCAAGCTGGTCGCCAATGGTACAAACGTCTAGATAAAATTATCCGTCGACTTGGACTAACTCCGATCAACGCTGATCCGTGTCTCTATCATGCAAGGCGTAATGGAACTCAAATAATAGTGTTAATCTATGTCGATGATATTTTGATCTGTTCACAGGACGAAACTTGGATTAAGGGATTTTGTCAAGGCCTGGCTCGAGAGTTTGAAGTCAAAGAACTCGGACAGGCCCGGCATTGCCTAGGAATTGAGATCGCTCAGGACGGAAACACAATCTCGCTAACCCAGCGGAAATATATTAAGGAAGTCCTTGAGCGGTTCCGTATGGAAGCCTGTAACCCTGTGTCTACTCCTGGAGAAAATAAAATTCGGGCAGCTACAACGACTCGATCAAACAAAGGGGATGAAAACTCAATTAAGCCTTATCGTGAGCTCATCGGTGCCCTAATGTACCTGGCCGTTGCGACGCGCCCGGACATAGCGTATATAACAAGCTACCTTGCTCAATTTAACCATTGTCATACTTTGGAGCACTGGGGGGCTGCTAAACGTGTGTTACGTTACCTCCAAGGCACCTCTAATCATGGTTTATGTTTCAGCAAATCGAGCATCAAAGTAACGGGGTACTCTGACGCGGACTGGGGTAATTGTGCAATCGATAGGAGATCCTACACCGGTTACGCGTTTATATTGAGTGGAGCTGCCGTGAGTTGGAAGTCTCAGAAGCAGCGAATCGTTGCACTCTCCTCGACCGAAGCCGAGTACATGGCACTCGCGGAAGGAGGCTGCTCACCTGCGAGCTCTATTACAAGAACTCGGAAATCC
>NW_020227560.1:0-3399 GCF_003070985.1 Temnothorax curvispinosus
CCATATCTAAAGCATATATAATCATATATGGTTATATATCGCCATATGATCAGATCGTACATTATACATGACACAAGATCTGATCATATAAGTTCATATATGGTCAGACATATTATTATGTATAGCCAGATATGACACTATACATAATCGTATCTGGCCTTACATGGTCGTATATAAAGAATGTTCGGCCATGTATTATCAGATATAATTATGTATGGTCATACATAACTGTATCGGCACTGTATATGATCATATATGACAAGACGCGATGCTGTATATGATTGTATATGTTCATATACGGCCGGAAATGATATGAAACATGATCAGATCTGTCTATATATGACCAGATTGGGATATAATGATATAAAATGTCCGGGAAAAATATTCATATCTGACAGTATATGAACATATATAAATGAGATATGAACAGATATAAGTTTTACATGCCCATGTATAGAGCATATATAATCGTATATGGTTATCTATCGCCATATATGATCAGATCTTGTGTCATGTATAATGCACGATCTGATCATATATGGCGATAGATAACCATATATGATTATATATGCTCTATACGCCCTTACGGAAAGAAACTACAGCGGATTACAGAAAATTATATTACAGGAACTACATAAAAGTATTACACGAAATTACAGACTGAAGTATTGTAATATACTGTAATATTTTCGTACTATACGCTCGGATTACAGGAAAATATTACAGGAAAATAGCCTGTATTCTGTCATTTAGTAGCTCCCGCTTGATTTTAGAGAATTTTCCTCTGAAATACACTCTCAAGAAGATATTTTAAAATCTAGAGGAGTATCCTCTAACCATGAGACACTAAACTTAAGATTGTACCCTTACGGAAAGAAACTACAGCGGATTACAGAAAATTATATTACAGGAACTACATAAAAGTATTACACGAAATTACAGACTGAAGTATTGTAATATACTGTAATATTTTCGTACTATACGCTCGGATTACAAGAAAATATTACAGGAAAATAGCCTGTATTCTGTCATTTAGTGGCTCCCGCTTGATTTTAGAGAATTTTCCTCTGAAATACAGTCTCAAGAAGATATTTTAAAATCTAGAGGAATATCCTCTAACCATGAGACACTAAACTTAAGATTGCAGTCCCCTAATACTAGAGGACACTGATTTCCGATATTCACCCGGCATAAAAAAAAATATTTTTTTCTAAATTTTATTACTATTTTATAACTAAATTTGTTTCTTAAGATGCAGTCTATGATTATAAATATTTTCTTGTATTTGAAAAACCTTACCTTGGTGGGATTCAAACTCGGGACCTCTGGATCATGAGCCAACTGCCTTACGTGGTAGACTACTTCTTAATTTGATGTAAGTGTTATATATAGTCTACATATGTCATAACCAGCGCAAATATATAATTTTTTAAAAATCATCTTAAGAAACAAATTTCCCCACTTATCTGTAGAATATTTTTTTTGTGAATATCTTGCCGATATTACAGGATAATAATAGCCTGTAATATCACTGTGGAATTATAGGAAAATAATGTGTAGTGTATAATTATAATATATATAAGAAAAATATATATTTATATGATGTCAAAATGGCGAATACCCTGTATACACACTGATACTTTATATTTTTTTATATTTATTTACTTATAAAATATGAAATTAAAAAATAATAAAATGTGGTTAAAAAGTGATACATTAAATCTAATAAATTTCAAACAATATTTATAGAAATAATTTATATACAACTGCATTGAAGTAAAAGTATACTATATATGGAGGGGTAAAAACCACAGTGGTGTAACTCAAATTTTTAAAAATCTTTTCTTGTGTGCATAGATGCAATCCGTACAATATATAAATTGCATCTATGCGCATGAGAAAATATTTTTAAAAATTTGACTTACACCACTGTTGTTTTTACCCCTCCATATATGAGGCTCGCTATTTCAAATTTCATGGATTACTGGTAGCATTACATTTAATACACGCGTGTAGTAGTGTATTACACATTTTGTAGATTACATGTGTAGTCTACTACACAAGTCACTTACCACACGTGTAGTATATTACACATATAGAGGATTACACGTGTAGTGGATTTTACACTTCATGATTAGACATGTATTCCATATTACAGGAATTTCACGCACTAAAGGAATTACAGCGTGTAATAACTACATATTATTGTGTTCCTTTCTGTGATAACTACAGGGAGTCCTGTAGTAACTACACAAGTGTAATATTTACTGGTTGTAGTTTCTTTCCGTAAGGGTTTAATATAAGGAATTACATTTTTGAAATATTTGACAATATGCTAATCTGCATCTATAATAATATCTATTATTTTTTATTTTTTAAAAAAGAATTCGAAGATGTTTGAGGAGAAAGAATATCAAAGGTGCTCCTAATTAATGAGTGAGTTTGGGGAGAGGGGAATAGATTTTGAGCCCGCGCGAAGCACGGGCGAAAAATCTAGTAATTATATATCTACGAATATGAACAAATATGAGGTATTTTTTTCATCGGAAATCATATTGCGCCCAGATCTGATTGTATTATATATGATCATATAAAATTACATGTGTTATTAGATTTTTTTATATCTAATAATATATTTTTACATCTGACCATATTATACTCATTTTTTGTCTCGGGTACTTATTTTTGCTATATAATTATATATAGGAGTCAGCCCCAGTATTATATAAAATTATATATAATTATAAATTATATAATAGCTTATATACATCCCGGGAAAAAAAAACGAAGCGGTCTTATATGGTCTTATATGCTCATATATGAATTTTGGCCGCATAAGCTCTTATATGGTCATATATGATTATACAAGATTATATAAAAACATATAAAAAATATCAAGCATATATGAGCATATAAGACCATATAAGACCGCTTCGTTTTTTTTCCCGGGATCTTGCATATTTCTATACCCGGGAAAAAAAGATTATATATAAATATATATGATTATATATGAAATTTGGTACTTTATATAAAATTATATATGGGTCTATATATAATTATATATGGGCATATATAACTCCATATATAACTAGATATGAACAATAGATCATATATGCACTCATGTATGGATACATATATAATTATATATGGAATTATATATAATCCTATATGATTATATATAATTTCATAAAATTTCCGTAGTTATATATGATATTATATATGATTATATATAACTATATACAATTATACAAGCGATTATAAATGTATTATATATAATTGTATATAAGGTCACATATGGGCAATTCCACGTCAAATCGGACAAGATTTGACCTCGTATTTTTTAAATCAATTAAAACTTTTTTTACATGAAATATACATAAAATAAGCAGATACGTATTT
>NW_020227561.1:0-3263 GCF_003070985.1 Temnothorax curvispinosus
CAATATTACTATTTCGATCAAAACCTGTATCAACAACCCCTTCTATAATATCAGTCGATGCATTATAATATAAGCCTGCGCTTAATTTCATCTCATCAAATAAAAGTATACAATATTTTTCTCTGTAGTCTTTAAATTTGAAGACTCTTTCTTTTAAACTTTTAAATACACATTCTGATATGCCGCTATTTATAGGTATATTTTGGATTACTTTTCTCAACGTTTCGACACTAGGTAAGCAGAAAATATTGACTAAAAATCTGTATAATTTTGGACTTCTCTTTGCTAACGTCAGCGCAAAGGCTTTATCTTTAATTGAATATCGCCGATTATACTTATCTTTTTTGAAATTATTAATATTGGATAAAAAGAATGTTTGCATCGCATCTGGCATTTCCTCAATTGTTGTAATAAAATTACATTTAGCTAACTTCTTCACCTCTTTCAACCGCTGGTGTAAGGAAACTCCTCGCTTTCTCAGTTGTCTTGCAATTTTCATTAAGCGTACTATTTCATTGTATATATGCTTTTCGTGCATAGATAATTGCGATTGTCGGGTTACGTGGAAAAGGTGTAAAATAGAATCTAGAAATAATGTAGATAAATAAAATTCAGATAAACAATTTAAATAATACAAAATATATTTTTTTATATGTAATGTCACATTTTCAGACATCTTTTAGACATCTTTTAGACATCTTACTAAAAGATGGCTAAAAGACATCTAAAAGACGTCTTACGTCCCGATTTTGGACATGGTGCTGTCTAGGTATGTCACATCTTTAGATATGTCATATGTCACCAGCTTTGTGATCGAAAATATAAATTACAATTTCATGATTGAGAATATAAATCACATCTTCATGATTAATATAAATCATATCTCCATGGTTGAGAATATAAATCAGTTCTATTACGTTTATTACCTTTCTTTTTTCCCGCAATGATTGTATTTTTAGTTGATAATTTACGTTTCAATTTACACTGTGGAACTAATGTTGAGCAATTTTGTTTTTCGCCGTCTGTATCTAAAAGTAATTCAAAATAGATTATAAATACAAAACAGCTAGATTATAAATAACAATAAATAATATATTTAAGAAATATATATATATATATATAAGACAAAAACTTGATATCAATGATTAAATATTGGTCATTGTACCTATTTGTTCTATCTGTCCAATCTCAGCATCAAACTGTAAATCATCACTTGTAACTTGCAAAGTTATTGGACCCATTTGTTCAACTAATGGTGTTGAACAATTTGGTTTTTCGGTGTCTATATTTGAATAATTAATAGATGCTGTATCTAAAAGTAATTTAAAATAGAATATAAATACAAAACAGATTATAAATAACAATAAATAATATATTAAAAAAAAATATATATATATATATATGTTGGTCATTATACCTATTTGTTCTATCTGTCCAATCTCATTAGCATCAAACTGTAAATCATCACTTGTAACTTGCAAAGTTATTGGACCCATTTGTTCAACTAATGGTGTTGAACAATTTGGTTTTTCGGTGTCTATATTTGAGTAATTAATAGATGCTGTATCTAAAAGTAATTTAAAATAGAATATAAATACAAAACAGATTATAAATAACAATAAATAATATATTTAAAAAAAATATATATATATATAAATGTTGATCATTATACCTATTTGTTCTATCTGTCCAATCTCATTAGCATCAAACTGTAAATCATTTGTAACTGGCAAATCAGCAAAATATTCTGTAAAAATATGTTCACACAGTTGTATAAGATGTAAAAAACGCTTTTCTTCCATTATCTATTATTCTATATATTAATTATGTCACTATGTATTAATCATCACCTGTTAATGTTTTTGCGACATCTGTTGCTGTAACTGGCAAATCTATATTTTTTTGTTGACTTTCTTCAGGATTGTAAAGTGATGGAATATCATCGATAGATATATCAATAAAATCTGTGAATATAAAAAATTTGTTTGTCACACATATATTACACATATATTATATATATTATATTACACATATATTATATACATGTATTATATATGTATATTCAAATAAGTTAAATTAAATAATTAAAATATATACCAGGTAAATACAGTGTTGGTATGGCTATATTACTAAGCCTTTTACTCAATTTGAAGCGTTGTTCAAAATGGGCATCACAAATAACTTTTTCTCTCAATTTTTGATGAGGAATTTTTAATAAGTTATTGTTGCCACACGCCCTTATCCATTTTTTACACCTTTCTACTAATTTTGGAAAATGGTACTTTCTCTCTGTGTTAAAAGTACAATTTCGTACTTCACATTTTTTAGACATAGTCGTTTCTATCGAAAAAGTAAATAATTATGGAATAGAAAAAAATATATGAGTAAAGACCTATCTAGACAAACTTGCATATACTACGTTTACGCGAGCGTTACTTCTGTAGTAACTTACGATAATTCACTCGTTTACGCGGAGTAAATTATCGTAAGTTACTACAAAATCCCGTTTACGCGAAGGAATTATCGTAAGTTACTACAGAAGTAGCGCTCGCGTAAACGTAGTATTGACGACTCTTCATTGGATCCATATTTACCTGGTACATGTATCATCCGCAATCAACTTAAATTCCTTTATATGAAGATACCATGACCGGTGATCATTGTACGATAACGTGATTCGGGGATTCTGAGTAATTACGTTCTGATGAATCGAATATAATTTACGTGTCGACGCGCACCCATGCCACCTAAAACATACGATAAAACACATTTCTCTTAAACTCCTTAACTTTATCATCCCGCCTTGCTTGCTTAATATATAAAAGTTTGTCAGGATTGGCCCTTTAATCTATTTTGTAAGCATTAACATTATTACATGCTTTACGCAAATATAATCATTCTCAACTTACTGTAACCTGCTGTAATTGCCTGTAATCAACTGTAACCATGTACCACAGCTCTCACCAGCTCTTACCCTCTTCTCAATGCAGACAGTAACAGTCGCAATACTTTACTTTCAAAAAAATCTCCGGACAAACACGTCAACACGATCGAGCTCGCCACCGACTCACCAGCTCTCACCGATACAGCACACAACCGATACAGCTCTCACCGATATGAATCATACATGTATTTGTGGCAACTAGTAACGCCATCTACCACTTAGGAAGGAACTTTTTAAGGATTCAGTCTGTCCCATTACACTTGGAGCCCCTGATGCCGCGTTGCCGATTGGTGACGGCTTACGGCAAAACGTTTATTAT
>NW_020227562.1:0-3931 GCF_003070985.1 Temnothorax curvispinosus
CAAGAAAAAAATACTTTTATCTTTGATTTTAATTCGCGTTATACTTATAAATAATAAAGGTGTCCGGATATACACGGAGAAAATTTTATATTAAATTTTACTATGCTGTCGCACCAACTGCAGACCATCAAGACGCACATTTTAAATGCTATAGTTTTACAGTAAAATTTTTGGAATAATTATAGCGTTAAATGCTATGATCGTAGCACTAAATGCAATGGACATAGTAAATTTTACTATAAGACTAGCATTTAAACTGTGCGTCTTGATGGTCCGCAGCTAGTGCGACACCATAGTAATATTTACTATAAAATTTTCTCAATGTATAAGGTACATGTCCAGGTATTGGTACCTTTACCTTACCTGTCGCGAAATACGATCTTACGTGCTCCCGTATCGTTCGGCGGATTTCGCGCTGTGAAATTCCCCATCGTCGCGTAGGTAATCCCGCACGCATGCATGCACGTAAGCACGGCGGCGGTGCAGGCGCGGTGCGCTGCCGTTGTGTTTGCCCACGCACGTCGCGACTTTTTCTCGTCCGTGGTGTGCACAATATAACTCTCGTCCCGCGGCGCACACGTCGGGGAGGTACTTGGCGAACCTACCGCTCGGGCGAGCCCGAGGTTTTGCCTTCGCGTGGTTTCCTTTTCAGACGCAGCTATATACGAGGTACACCGCCTCTCGATATTTCAGCCCCGTCATTTTCCATCGGCATTATTGCCTTCTCAGTTCTTGTCGATCTTTTCAAACTTTCACGCTCGTATTGCGCGCTACATGGTGGCCACACACACCTGTGTTTTTACATCTTAATTCGCGATACTTTTCGACGATGTATGTTGCATAACTGTTAGAGGGATTCTTTCACGAGAAAAAAAAAACATTTAATTTGTCGTATATAATGAGTTATTGAATGCACGGCAAATAAAGCATCAAATATTAAGAAGAAAAATACATTATTAAGAAAATATATACATAATTTGTTCCTAATCCGTCACGATAATGGCAATTACCATACTTTTCATAACTTTCCCAGCGGTTCTGAAATTGGCGCAATAAGTCGTCCACGTCGGCGTAGCCGGCTGTCCGAGGCAGAAGAAGCAGAGTATACTGCACTACGATAATTGCTTAATTACCTCCTCGTTACTGTGCGCTTCTACTTACTCCGATCGTCCAATTAAACTCCACCAACTCGAACTTTAATCGTCTCGATTCCCGCCATCGTGTGCTGGAGTGTGTAAACGCAGAGACCTGAAAAAACGTCGGCGCGCCGGCGAGCTCGTAAATGTCAGTGACAATAGCGTTTAGCGTGCAAAACGCTGAATCGAGAGCGGCCCTTGACATCCAATTCTCATTCTCCGTATACAATTAACGTGCACGCCGCTCCATCGAGATGAATCGCTCACGTTTCCGCACAAAACGTAATGTCCGCAATAAGCGGAATTTTTATCTGTAAAAAAAACTTCGTAACAACATGATAGATGCTGAAAATTACGCTACCAATGTTCTTTGAATTAAAATATGCATATAATAGTAGTAGAAATGGATCGAAATGAGGTACATAACATATCTTACTAAATAAATAAAAACGATCGAAGTTCTTCCATCATTCTTTTCATGTTCAAAATAAACCATTTTCGTTTCTCTGTTTGAGTATTTTAAAAAATGTAGCTATTATAGATATAGATCTGAAAATAATTTTGTTGCACCATAAAAATAATTATAAGTCGCTGAAGCATGATGATAATGTTGTAAAAAATTTTGAAATTTTTGAGTGTTCTACATAATTATTTTGATTGTGCAACAAAATTATTTTCAGATCTGTATCTATAATAGCTACATTTTTTAAAATACTCAAACAGAGAAACGAAAATGGTTTATTTTGAACATGAAAAGAATGATGGAAGAACTTCGATCGTTTTTATTTATTTAGTAAGATATGTTATGTACCTCATTTCGATCCATTTCTACTACTATTATATGCATATTTTAATTCAAAGAACATTGGTAGCGTAATTTTCATCTATCATGTTTTTACGAAGTTTTTTTACAGATAAAAATTTTGCTTATTGCGGACATTACGTTTTGTGCGGAAACGCGAGCGATTCATCTCGATGGAGCGGCGTGCACGTTAATTGTATACGGAGAATGAGAATTGGATGTCAAGGGCCGCTCTCGATTCAGCGTTTTGCACGCTAAACGCTATTGTCACTGACATTTACGAGCTCGCCGGCGCGCCGACGTTTTTTCAGGTCTCTGCGTTTACACACTCCAGCACACGATGGCGGGAATCGAGACGATTAAAGTTCGAGTTGGTGGAGTTTAATTGGACGATCGGAGTAAGTAGAAGCGCACAGTAACGAGGAGGTAATTAAGCAATTATCGTAGTGCAGTATACTCTGCTTCTTCTGCCTCGGACAGCCGGCTACGCCGGCGTGGACGACTTATTGCGCCAATTTCAAAACCGCTGGGAAAGTTATGAGAAGTATGGTAATTGCCATTATCGTGACGGATTAGGAACAAATTATGTATTTTCTTAATAATGTATTTTTCTTCCTAATATTTGATGTTTATTTGCCGTGCGTTAAATACCTCATTATATACGACAAATTAAATGTTTTTTTTCTCGTGAAAGAATCCCTCTAACAGTTATGCAACATACATCGTCGAAAAGTATCGCGAATTAAGATGGAAAAACACAAGTGTGTGTGGCCGCCATGTGCGTGCAATACGAGCGTGAAAGTTTGAAAAGATCGACAAGAACTGAGAAGGCAATAATGCCGATGGAAAATGACGGGGCTGAAATATCGAGAGGCGGTGTACCTCGTATATAGCTGCGTCTGAAAAGGAAACCACGCGAAGGCAAAACCTCGGGCTCGCCCGAGCGGTAGGTTCGCCAAGTACCTCCCCGACGTGTGCGCCGCGGGACGAGAGTTATATTGTGCACACCACGGACGAGAAAAAGTCGCGACGTGCGTGGGCAAACACAACGGCAGCGCACCGCGCCTGCACCGCCGCCGTGCTTACGTGCATGCATGCGTGCGGGATTACCTACGCGACGATGGGGAATTTCACAGCGCGAAATCCGCCGAACGATACGGGAGCACGTAAGATCGTATTTCGCGACAGGTAAGGTAAAGGTACCAATACCTGGACATGTACCTTATACATTGAGAAAATTTTATAGTAAATATTACTATGGTGTCGCACTAGCTGCGGACCATCAAGACGCACAGTTTAAATGCTAGTCTTATAGTAAAATTTACTATGTCCATTGCATTTAGTGCTACGATCATAGCATTTAACGCTATAATTATTCCAAAAATTTTACTGTAAAACTATAGCATTTAAAATGTGCGTCTTGATGGTCTGCAGTTGGTGCGACAGCATAGTAAAATTTAATATAAAATTTTCTCCGTGTATATCCGGACACCTTTATTATTTATAAGTATAACGCGAATTAAAATCAAAGATAAAAGTATTTTTTTCTTGCAGTTTGAAACTTCAATTATAATATCCAAACATTTATTTTCATAAATTTATATTTTTTTAAAGGTACCAATACCCGGACACTTAAGCATAGGAAATGTACCAATACCTGGACACGTATCTGTGTCTGGATACCTTTAAAAAAATATAAATTTATGAAAATAAATGTTTGGATATTATAATTGAAGTTTCAAACTGCAAGAAAAAAATACTTTTATCTTTGATTTTAATTCGCGTTATACTTATAAATAATAAAGGTGTCCGGATATACACGGAGAAAATTTTATATTAAATTTTACTATGCTGTCGCACCAACTGCAGACCATCAAGACGCACATTTTAAATGCTATAGTTTTACAGTAAAATTTTTGGAATAATTATAGCGTTAAATGCTATGATCGTAGCACTAAATGCAATGGACATAGTAAATTTTACTATAAGACTA
>NW_020227563.1:0-419 GCF_003070985.1 Temnothorax curvispinosus
TGATTTTAATTCGAGAAGACTGCATTAGATTGAATTACATTTGTCTTCACAGAAATGGATGATTTCGATTTGTTGTTAATTTCTCTGGTCAACATGGGAGCATTTTTGGTGCAACGTCGTAGAAACCGTGAACGTCATCGTCGCCGCCGCGCCGTCGGCGTGTCTGGGTACGACCAATTAACACAAGGAGAAGACAGCAAGGAGCGTTTTACAATCTTTTTCAGGAGATGAACTCAGATGAGCAAATGTTCCACAAGTATACACGTATGACACTGCCAACATTCCAACACTTGATGGACATTGTTAATCCAAGTTTAATGAAACGAAGTCCACGGGCACTTGAACCAGAGCAAAGAGTTGCTTTTACATTGCGGTATATGTTCGGATTATTCGTAGTCTAACAATACATATGTGTAAAA
>NW_020227563.1:519-3408 GCF_003070985.1 Temnothorax curvispinosus
CGGCGTGTCTGGGTACGACCAATTAACACAAGGAGAAGACAGCAAGGAGCGTTTTACAATCTTTTTCAGGAGATGAAAACAGATGAGCAAATGTTCCACAAGTATACACGTATGACACTGCCAACATTCCAACACTTGATGGACATTGTTATCCAAGTTTAATGAAACGAAGTCCACGGGCACTTGAACCAGAGCAAAGAGTTGCTTTTACATTGCGGTATATGTTCGGATTATTTGTAGTCTAACAATACATATGTGTAAAAACAGTTTGGCAATTAATATTATAATATTGATAATGATGTTACAGATTTCTGATTGGAGGCAAAGTTCCAGCAGTTGCTTTTGCCTATCGTGTTGGTTTATCAACAGTACATAAAATAATTAAAGAGACGTGTGACGTATTTGAAAGACTTTCTTGGTCTTATCTATCAACGAACTCCTTCAAGAGAAGAATATTTACAAATTGCTGAGGGTTTTTGGACATTATGGAATTTTCCACATTGCTTGGGGGCAATTGATGGAAAACGTGTCAATGCTCAATGCCCCCCTAATTCTGGTACGCTGTACTTTAATTATCACATACGATACAGCATCGTACTTTTGGCTGTGTGTGATCACAATTATCAATTCACTTTGGTGGATATTGGGTCAATAGGGAAGAACAGTGATGCGGGAATTTATGGGAACAGCTACTTGAATGTGACAAATGAGATGCT
Organism: Temnothorax curvispinosus; assembly: GCF_003070985.1. Taxonomy (NCBI): domain Eukaryota; kingdom Metazoa; phylum Arthropoda; class Insecta; order Hymenoptera; family Formicidae; genus Temnothorax; species Temnothorax curvispinosus. Next base: position 1,236 of record NW_020227563.1, read on the forward strand.
GGATATTCCAGAAGAAACCAGTTGCTTAAGCGGAACCGATATACAAGTGCCTTATTTTTTTATTGGGGATGAAGCATTCCCCATTGGAAAGCATTTGATGCGGCCATATGCTGGACGGTATTTTTTTGGGGAACGCAAAAACATATTTAATTATAGACTTTCGCGAGCCCGGCGTATAATAGAAAATACATTTGGGATTTTGGCAAAAAAGTGGGGTATATATAACAGACCGATTGCTGCGATTCCTGAAAATATCAATAAATATATTTTGGCAACTGTATGTTTGCACAATTTCTTAAGAAACAAAGAAGGTAATATTTTACAATTTGAAAACAATGATGAAATTATTGAAAATAACGAAAATGGTGCATTTGCGACGCACATTAAAGACTCTCTTTGCAATTATTTTATGACTCCAAATGGAATGGTCAATTGGCAGCATGATTATGTAACAAGAGGACAAAATCAAGACTTTATCTACACGTAAACATTTGATCGATTGATTACATACGTGTCATATTGTGAAATGTAATGCTGATATGTATTTATTATGTGAATATAAAATAAATAGTACAAAATTTCTTTAATATTATTATTATTAATATTATTATATACCAGTACACATATATGTTATTACTAAAGTTAATATCACACAATCTTAAGACATGAGTATTATATGTATCTACGAATAAATGCAAATTATTTATTTTATCACAAAAATCATCTCGCTCACAGGTTTTCTTTTCTCCACAAAATTTTCATGATTTCTTGTTTCTTGACTTGTTTTATATCATCATCCAATTGTTTTAATTCCGCCATAACCAGATTGCAAAATGAAGTGTCTGGATCATTCTGCATTTGTGCACCATCTTTTTTAGAATTCAAATGCTCTGCAACTGCTTGATTCAAATTAATAAAAGACGCTTCGAACTTATCGTTTTCGAAAGATCACCAGGCAATAAAACTTGACATGTTATTGAAGTTGACAAAACGAACGACGAAAATGCGTTAATTTAAGTCGCTAGGTTAAAATTGTATTTATACAAATAAAAATTTATATATATATATACATATATTATTATTGATACAATATGTTCGCGCGAATATGAAATTTTGTATTAATTATTAAAAACTTGATTGTCATTAATTTATAGATTAAAACTTAATTATGTAATTTGACGGTTGCGCTGATACCTAAGAATTTAAATTCGTGGAAATTATTACTAGTAAAAATCACGAATATGCATATACAAAGTAACTGACAGGTGAAAGAGTAATTCGACTGACAATAACAATGTTTATTTATATTAATTAATAATAAAACATATTATCAAAACTTATTATTGTCGATAAAAATTAAAAACTAGACAGATAACGAAGTTCGACAGATGCACTGTCTTCGGATACTTCGGCACCAATATCAATTTTGCTCAGTTCACCTAATTTGTTCACAATAGCGGCCGGCTGGGGTACGTTGGACACGGATGTCGCAGGAACTCCTCCTTGATAACGAGAAATCAAGAGAATGTTTTAATAATAAATTTTTACACCTAAACTGTATATAAAACTTACCGAAAATTATGAGAAGATGCGTTTATTTTGCAATAAATTACAATTTCTGGTGATCGCCTCGGACTCGACGACGTCTCGCTATCCGTCTTCGGATCTTGCGCCGATTTAGCTTTCGACGCGTCTTGATTCAAGTTTGGTTGCGTCTTGTTGGTCGCGGAGCTCTGAGCCTTCAGAGTAGAAAGCAATTTGGATACTTCGGCACTGATATCAATTTTGCTCAGGTCACCTAATTTGTCCAGCGGCCGGCTGGGGTACGTTGGACACGGATGTCGCAGGCTGGAACTCCTCCTTGATAACGAGGTTTTGCGTCTTCTCGATAGGCTCGATTTCGTCTTTCGAACTATCCACTATAGTAAGATTACCTCCCTCGTCATCATCCATCATCGTCCTCGTCATCCGAATACCAATCTTTGATAATCTGATCGGTATTTTAGGTGCATCGGACTCGTTGTCTATGTTTTTCAAATTGTCCTGAGCCGCGCGTTGCTGCTGCTGTATTCGCACACAAAATAAAATTAACCTCAAAACACTATGTTTACGAAACTGAGACAATTCACACTAATATAATTATATACGGTCATTGTCAGATCGTATTTTCATT
>NW_020227564.1:0-4348 GCF_003070985.1 Temnothorax curvispinosus
TCACCCGCGAATTTCTCAAGAATAAATGTTATTTTTGAATTGTTAATTGCTTGAGTCCGTAGCCTTATTTATTGGGTGTCACCCCGCCGGATATCGCACCGCCCTTCATCACCCCCGCCCCAGCCCTTAGGTCGAGCTAGCCGATTCCTCGCACATCCGCACGTTTCGTCTCGCGTCTTGTTTCGGTGTTCTTTCGCGATTTCGCGGACGCGAATTCACGCGTCTGGCGCCCAACAGCAAAATCGTTTCGCGAAGTGTCGGAGGTGCGAGAAAATCGTCGGAGAGGCTTGTCACCTTTCTCTCCGTTTCCCTCTTTTGATCCGGCACACGTCCCGGCGCGGTCCGGGAATGCAAAAAGCCGTGACAATATGTATATATATATAATAGATTGTTATTTGTAATGCATATATATTTAATAAAATTTTTGTATTATCTACTTATGTAATTACTGTCATTATGTATTATGTACTTATTATTGCTCTTAAATACTAATTGTACTCCAGGGTTGGGTACGTCCCTTCAAAACGCCGAAATGTAAAGGTTTGGGAACGTTCCTCCAAAACGACCTCTAAGGCCCCTTTGGGGTAAATAAAGTACCTTTCGTAACCGTAACCGTAACCGTACTAATTGTACTCTATATAGTTATTATCATTTATGTATAATTAAATATTTTATAAACCAGGATATGAATTCATATTATATGAAATAGTACAATTTAATTTTTTTATATCCTTCCTTCTCTTTTCTAAAAAAGGCATGTTAAGTCGATTACTCGCATATCTCGAAGTTTATTGTTGCCTCTTTTCCGCGACGTGTTGATTGGTTCTCTCGCTGTGCTAACTTCGTGAGCGGCTGTCATTGCATATTTTAACAGTATGTATGTGTCAAGGATTATTCATTTACAATTGTGACGTGATACAATTGTCACATACTGACAATAATATTAACAATAGTAATAATAAATTGTCCATTTCACACTTGCCCCTGAAGGGGACATAGTTATCAGAAATTACAAAAATCTAAAAAGAGTTTGCATTTAATTGAAATACCATTACTATCAAGTCCTTCTTCGTTTCTCCTTTATTAGTCTGTTCTTGGCTTGCTTGGAAATTGCTGTTCTCTAAGAAAAGTGCAGCTTCCTCCGCTAACTCTTCATTTTCCGTTTCATTGAAGATATGTGATTCGCAGGGACTCTCAGAATGGACATCGTGTAAATCAAATAATAGGGCTGAGGCATTAGCAATATCTGTGTTTCCTCTCACAGAAATGGCGTGTTCGGAATGTCTACCAAAAATGTACCATTTTAAACGGTTTCTAACTTCTACGGGCGATGGGTGATTATTTGCTCCTCACATTGCTCGTAGATAGAAAAAAAAGTTTTCCAGAATATCCTGGCACAGTTTTCGGGTTATTATGTACTGTGGTTGAAAATTTTTATCTGAGTATTTGTCTTTAATGTACACTAAAAGTTGTTTCGATGATTAGTCAATAATATGCCTTTTTGAAATGGCATAAGGCATGTTTTATTGACTACTCTCATTTTTTAAATGAATTTGTTCATATTCTCAAGAATTTGATTTTGTTTGTCCAGGTCCACTCCGTAAGCACGTAAGCCACTATGCTGTCCGAATTTCGATTGAGTATTAAGGATGTCGAACCAATCATTAATTAGTTTCAGCATATTTGATATTTCCTTCCAATTTTCCTTTGACATAAATCCTTTTTTACTACAGTATTCTAAAGCCTTTGCATTACAAAGTAAAAATACTTGGGCCGCTATTTTCACTCGTTGCCGTTGGAATCCCTTTACATCAAGATGAGCTCTGCTCAAATTAAATGCAATTTTTAAATCTTGACAATTCAACTGTAGCAACTCTTCCAAAAGAGATGCATCAAGAGTTTAACCATCGAAGTTGAAACCCGAATCAAATAAATTGTTTCTTAATAATTTAATGAGATGGGACGTATGCAAACACAAAAACTTTTAAAGAATTGTTTGCTGGATGTAAAAAAAAAACATTCCTTTCCTCTACTTTCATATCTTGAAGTTGTTGCATTTGTAGTAATTCCTATATTTAATTGTTTCCATAAACTCATATTTGTAGGGCCCATGTCACTTGTCGTGGCCACTACTATATACTCAATTTTATAGAGTGCTTCAATTATTTCAAATAGAATGTCTTTGGTCATGGGTTTGGAATATTTATAAAAGATCGGCTATTTCCATTTCGAAAATAAACCACGAATCATTACCACTTGACACGTCTTGTGTGGTCCATAAATTTGTTGTTCTCGACGTTCTAAATCAACATTGTTAGAAATATAAATTTCATCAAAAGTTAATACTGCAAGTTTTTGTGCAGTTGTTAAATTCTTTCCTTTTATTTCCATTATTTTTAGTGCTTCGTGCAGAATTGCAGGCTTTACCTTAAAATTAGCAACCCAGTTTCGGAGAGTTGTGACACAAGGTAAAGGAATTTTCTGAACTTTGCGCAAATAATTGTAAGCCGTAGCACTTACAGACCGAAGGGCAATAGCTGAGGTAATATTTTCGATTGTCCATTTTATGCGACTTTTCGCGGATACAATTTTCTTCACTTACCCTGGTGTAAATACAGTATGAAGTATGTCAGCCGCGATCTTTTCGCCAGACTTATGGATATTTTGTTCCAGGTCTTTAATCGTGTTGCATTTTTCTTTTAACTTTGTCTGAAACTGCATATTTTTGCTTATATCTTGCTCCATGTCTTTAATTGTGTTGCATTTTTCTTTCAAGTTTGCCTGAAGCTGCATATTGTTGCTTGCAAGCTGCGTATTTTCCTCTCTCAGTTCCTTCACCAGCGCCAAAAGAAGTTTAATGTTTTCTGGCTTTCTTTCCTGGTCAGCTTCTCGTACAGTTCTAAAAAGTATTGTACAATAAATGAAATAATATAATAAAAATTTGTTACAATTGTCATATAAAATAAATTTAAAACACAAGGGATGTTTTGTATCAACAAATATTATAATATTGTCAATGTTTTAATGTTTATATCTTACACAAATGTGAAGATAATATTATGAAATTTATACGATAATTTGTTGATTGTTTGAGATCGTGATAAACGGAATCTCGAAAACCGCGTTCGGTTGCATGACAGCGCATGCACGCTTGCGACAATGAATATTTGCGTAACATCTCGCATTACAGAAATCGCATCGCTGCAAATTCACAGCATGGATCCTTCCAATATTCGCTTTCGAGAACATTCTGTGATAACAATTCTGTGACAATAATAAAGTCAAGCTAACAGTTCGCAATAACAAGGTCTCAAACAAAGGAAGGATACAAGCTGTAAACAATTCTGGCGAAAACATGTAACGATCGTCGAATTGAACCATGACGCAGGCACGGTGACGTAGGTCGCCGAGGGCCAATCACCTTCCCGAAAATGGGTGGAATTTTCTGGAAAAAGCCTCGTTTCGGGAGGTGATAAAAGCCCTTCGCCGTGCCGCGGCGAGGAGAGTACGCTTTCGGTTTTTTCGCTTGCAACACGTATCGCTATACAACCGCTTTATACACCGCTGAGTTACACCGTTTTCCGCGAGGAAATCTATTCTGCTTGCTATCGCCGCTTGCCCTTCTAACGCCTGTGCGTGCTACCGTTTTCTACGTTCTTTCAATCTAAAAGAAACTCTCTGTAAATACTGTAAATATCGAACATTATATACTCTTGATTTTGATTACGTGCTGTGAACTTTCTTGTGGTCGTCCTTCACCTCGCGCCTTCCCGCGCAACCTCGCGCTTCCGAACATTGATGTAGTTTTTAAGTAAAGAAAATTAAAAACAGATTTACTAAAAAAAAAAATCATGCGTGTGGTCGCCACGCGCGTTAGAAGTGAAACTTCTGAAGGCAACGTTTTGCCATAACTTTTCTAAAATTAATACAAAAACAATGCACCGGAATTAGTCACTCCAAGTCGCCCGCAACTCGAAAATATAGTGTTATACGCAGTTCTCACTATATCCGTCTTGCCAGTGCCGTACGCCTGATCGAATTTTCGTGACGCGTTTTCGAGTCGCAAAATCGAATTTACTTACCGATCCAAAAGGAGTTTCACTTTGTACGCCTGTTGATGGTCGAATTTTTGTGACACTATTTCGTGACGTTTTTTCGTGTCGCACAATCGAACTTACTACCGTACCAATTAAAGAAGTTTTATTTCGTACGCCAATTGGTCGAAAATTTTCGTTGTACTTTTCGTGTCGCATAATCGAACTTACTACCGTGCCAGAAGAAGAACCGTCTCGCCAACGCCATACGCCTATTGGTCGAATTTTCGTTACATTTTCCGTGTCGCACAATC
>NW_020227565.1:0-22783 GCF_003070985.1 Temnothorax curvispinosus
AGTTTTCGACATCACTTAGGAAACACCCTGCGTATATGTATCTCTCTTCTTATCGTCTCAACAAAAAAATATTTGACAGGTCTAAAGATTTCTTATCATATATGGATTTTTAGAGTAAATTTTCAAGTCAATCTCCGATAAGATAGCGTTTGTAAGAATTGTTCAGAATAAATGATGATTATTAACTGGTTAACTTGTGAATTATTGAAGAGATAATAAACCTCGACTATTTATATAAATATCTGAACGATCACCCCTCCCCCTTGTGATATAACATTAAATTTACAATTTGTTTTATATTTCATAAATTAGCGTACTCTGTAATGCAATTAGAATCTAGAACTGTTCTTTTCCTACGGTTGTCATTCATATGGACAACACAACATGAACAATAGCAATTAAAATGCAAATTTAAATGAAGTATCACATTGTAGATGAATATACGCAACGTCCAAATAATAAGTCGTAACTTTAGTGTCATAGATTGACCGTCAAAACTTTGGCAGTCGCATGAACTTCGATAACATGATACGTTCATATATGAAATAACTTGTGTTTATAAATTATTATATAATTCGATACTAATATGTCGTTTTGACATTTTGACACGCATATTTCCTAGAATTTCTGTCGCTCCAAATTACACATTAGATCACTGAAGCGGTATTAAAGTAAAATGCATAAAAGAATTTATGTACATTATATATTTATTCTATTATACATGAGATAATTGTGTTCCATTTAGTGAATCTGTCATATGTGCATACGTATATGTAACAGAAAGACCCCTTACAAACCACATAACTAAGTCTTTATAGAATTTAATATGTTCTAATATGTTGACACATCGAATATATGCATAACAGTTACATAGTTTAATTAATCGAGATGAAAGATTACCTTACTTTTTAGTCGAAACGTATACAGATTGATCACCGTCCTAGCGACTCGTGTAACCGTATCAATAGAATATATTCAAATAATAAACTTTTGATTATTCAACAAAATGTATAAATGTCGAAGTAAGCCATGTCGATTGAGCAAACCGGCATGTCTCGGCGAAAACCAGCGACCCGACTGTTCTTCATTCGCTTTTCTTTACCGCGTCACCCTTATCTTTCCACGACAAGGTACACGTCCCGTTCTTGCATTCCTTTATCAAATCTGGACACGGTCGATCCTCCTTGGCCTCCTGTCCCTTATTCCTCAACTGCCACCACTTGATCAGTAACGGTTGTATAAGGAACCTCCATATTATTAGGATTATAGGAACCGCAAAGCATGGCACGCACACCATTCTGTATCTAACTTATTTATCTAAAATTATACAGGAAAGCAATTTTTGTTTTTGTTTATAGAGAGAAACAGAAATGACGGATGTCCGTCTCGGAGCGACCGATACAGCATCCGCAGCTTCGCGCGGATCGTCGATAAATCACGGTGGTTTTTCATTATCGTCACTGCGTTTGCCGTACACGCTCACTTCCGGACTGGCGGAAAGAAAAGTGATTCTTACCTCGGGGAAGAGGCAGAGAAGCGACGTTATATCGAGCCTCCACGGGACAACAATCGGGCGAATGTGAGAGAGATCGATACGTGCATAACCTGGACGAGATCGTGAATTAGTATGCCTGGAATGTTCCCGAGGAATGCAGAGAATATGGCTTTCAGCTGTGAGAGCCGAGGTGATCGCGCAACAATTTAAAGATCACTCCGCTAGATATAACCCCTCCGAACGTCGACTCGCCCCTTTAACAATTCTTCGCTTGACCTGTCACTCGCGTGATCTGTATACACGACACATCCGTTTTATTCGCCTGTCGTTCGCTAGCGCCGCGCCGTGCGCGACTAGGGTCGGACTAGTGTCAAATTGGCGCGCGCAGGTTACTAGCTAGTCTGGGCGACTCCGATCAAACTCCCGGCTAATTTAAACGGCGATTAACTTGTCGAGCAACGTTTGCATTTTGTTAACATGGATATAATGATATTTTGTCGTTTAATGTCCGTTTCTATCAAATGTAGATTGACTTTAATCTCGGTTTGACTTATTTTTTATTTTTTTCATTTCTTAAAACTGGAAAAAAATAAAAAACAAAACATTGACAGAAACATTGAAGATATAGAAAAGGAGATTTAATCAAAGGTGACGAAATTTAATTAGAAATTTCACAATAATTCGATTGAATTAGTCTCCGATTAACTTATCAAGTACACTGTTAAATATTAAAAGATAAAATTTAATACCTTGAGTTAAATAATATTTTGTTAATTTTTAACTACCATGTGTGTTAATTGAGATTTATTATTCTAACACAAAACAGTATTATTTAAACCCTATTGGTTTAGTTAAATTGACGACATATTGAGTAAAAGCAGTAGTAGCATGGTTTAAAATGACTCAAATTAAGTATAACATGACACTGCGAATTTAACAGTAATATTTTAACGCGGACGTAATTATTATTCATTTGTTGCTTAATGTATAGAAACAAAAAACAATTAGATCAGGGACAGTGAATTAAATTGTGAATGCAATTTTGCTTTGAACAATTCTGTTAGTTAAACTGATCGCCGAATCAAGTTAATCGGAGTTTAGCCAAAGTCACCCCGGTTCTATGTAGGTACCCGTTTTTTTTGCCGCGCGACGTCAATCGACTGGTAACGTTATTAGCGCCTGCCTCTGCAAGAGAAGTCTAATTTATCCATATTTAACACAATCGTGATGCGGTGTAATACGCATGCAAAAAAGAACATGGTCACAGCCATATATCGTGATTGCAGGATCTTATCCTTGGATTCCACACTTAAATGTGTGTAAAATATACATATATTTATATTTATATATGTTATAAGGTACTGAAAGAGATATATTACGAAACGAGAGTATCTGTATCGCAAAATATTTGTGGTAAGAGCTGCTGAAATATTTAATGTGTTTTCATGTCTATTTCACTTTAATCTCGATTTTTTAAACTTACTTTTTATCTTTTTCTAGTTCTAAAAATTAGAAAAAAGATAAAGTAAGTTGAACCGAGATTCGTCAACCCGACGAATCAGTTCCTTCATGCGAGTAAGTATACTCTCGGATGAACATTAGATCGCGGATAAGTTCTTTCCATTTGACTCTTACATGCTTCCAAACACCTTGCGACCCCTCGTTACGGATAACGAGACGACGACGACGCTCAACACGAAGAAAACCAGACCGAAGAGAGTGGTCATGGCTCTGCACCATTGCCGCTTCCGTTTCGCTCTCGCGATCATCCGGCCTAGACGCTCGGCCTGCGTCACGTCGAGCGTGAAATCAAAATCCTCTCCCAAGCCACGAACGGCCAAGCGACGATTCCAACCGTTCGCGGTCGACGAGGCGATCGTTTCTTCGGCGGACGACCCGACGTCGCTGCACTCCAGCTGCTGAAACAACGTTCCTCCATGTAGCGCAACTATATACACGCTTGTACGAAACAAGTCAATTGGGACGTAATTAATTGGACAACGTAAATCCGAAAAGTCCTCTCTTTTCAAATAGTCACGCTAATTGAGCTAGGCGGAACGTACTCACCGTCGAATACTTCGACTCGGTTTCGCAAGGCTTCTTTCTCGCGAGGCCGGAGCTCCTTCTCGTCTCGCTGTCGCCTTCGCGTCTCGTCGTCCTGTCGTTCTTGAGCGACGGCGCGGACCGCGCCGAGTTGTACCCGTAGAGGCAACGAGGGCTGACGTAGAGTTTCGAGTTGATTGGATTCACTCTCGATGGCACGTTCTTTAAACAGCTCGGCCATATCGATGAATTCTTATCGTTGAAAGCCCAGGGTGGGCGAACGTACTCGTACACGTTGTCGTTCCTCGTGCCGATCTCCAGAGAGACGATCCGCGAGATATCGCGCAAGATCTCCTCCGGTGCCGCCGTGACGTTACCGTCTATCACAGAATTGAGGGTTTGGGATAATTCGAGCAACACCTCGCGCGCTCTTGACGATGATGAAGTCGGCGGCGGCGCGGGCGGCGGTGGCGAATAGTTATACGTGCAACCGCATACCCGACACGTATAAATACCTGTTACGATAGAACAGAGACGCTTCGATAAGCGAGATTTTCGAAAAGTGAAGATGTATGGGTGTCATCGCTTTCGTTCTGAACGCTTTTCATCGTTACCTTCGTAATCGCCACCGCGATCTTCGGCGTGATGATAGATGACGGAGGGCCAAATGGGCCGCGGAATCGCCTCGCTCTCGTGAATCACCGCCAGGCCGCCGTACGACGGATCTCTCGTCGACGCTGACGCGTAATAGGAATACGAGCCGGCCGACAACGGCGGCGAGTGGCTCGAGTAACCGGAGCTGGTCGACGTTCTGTAACATCTTCGTGGATTATTGCGTGACGCCGTTGACTTGCCGCCTACGATGCCGCTCACGAATTTCGAAATTTCAATGTCCGCCAAGTCCGATCTTATCCTGGAAAATTATTCGAGTACACTGTTAAATTCATAGTGTCAATTGTTATACTCAATTTGAGTCATTTTTAACCAAGTTATTTTCTATAGGTCGTCACCGCTCTTATTCAATATGTCGTTAATTAAACTTTAAATCAATAAAGTTAAAATAATACTGTTTTTGTGTGAAAATAAAATAAATTTCATATGGTAGTTAAAAATAACAAAATGTTATTTAACTCAAGGTATTGAGTTAAATTTCATTCTTTAATATTTCTTTGTAACAGAATAATAGTATATACAATACTCGCATAATAGAAAACGTACAATGAATATATTGTTAAATAATTTTATTAAATTGGAACAAAAAAGGTATATGTCGTATATATTTCTCGCATAAAGTTGCGATTAGATAATTTTATGAGAATCGAGAAAATCATCATTCGGCTATCAAAATGTATCTCTGAGAAATAATTTCTTCAATCTTTTCTTGAAAGAGACTAGTAGAAGAGCGACAAACTTCTTACGATTTCAAGTAATAGCGACTAGGTAAAAATCCACTTGTTTCTGATCTTTTCATATTTCTTTTAGGAATTCTAAAAGTATAATGATTCGAATCCTACCACTCGATCTCGTATGTAGGCTCGATCGTAGGTGAGAGAGACGCGGTGTAAACGCGCCTGTCGGCCTCCGCACCTTCGGGATCGATCCGACTCCTGGTTCCGGGATCGCGCGGGACCGCCACTCGCCTCGCTAGGCCGGCACTCGGACGCATCCCCCGACGGCACTCGGTGGCATTCGGACGCTACCGCACGGATCGGATGCAGGCTCGTCCAAGGCCAGTAACCATCGCTGCATGCTCGATCAGCTGCGCTTTCGTCGTCGACGGACCTCGTAGCTTCCTGCGAGAACATAATAGCGATCGGTCTTTTCTGCCTCTCGAAAGCGAATCGCGCTCCGGCTTGCTTTATGTATTTATATACACGCGTGCATTTAACCAGACGATCTTATCGAACGCGCGCGTGCGACGGATGATCCACGTTTCAAGGTCGCTTTCACATTCGTTGTGTTCACGTAAGAAATCGGCCGACGTAAAGCGCCTATTACGTTATTCGGAACGTGTCGAACGAGCGAGCGTTAATGGAGGTCATCGTTGTCCTTTTTCATCAAGCTTACGTTATTCCCGATTGCGAATGTTATTCGTTTCTCCTCCCCTCCGGCTCTCCTTCGCGCGCGCGGCGTTATCGGTACCCTCGGCACGAGGCGAGCGGCTCCTCTCCTCTCCGGCGCGGCGTGTCAAATTTCGTCAACATGACGTACGAGGAGAAGAGAAAGCGGATGTGCGAGAATAGCCCGCTTTCGAATTAGGTCAACATGAGTATTGGAAAGTGCCCTTTGTATTCGTTGCGTTAAATTCCGTTGCGCGTGTCGTTCGCCACGATATACACGACATATCCAATTACCCGCCCGCCACTCCGTTTTTTTTTCCTCATTTCTCGGTCCCAGTCGTGATTCTCGAGTCCCTCCATCGGTAACAATCGATCGGTCGTTCGCAGATCAACGTCCTTACAACAAAAGCTACGTGTTGTTGTAATTACCCAGGGTACGTGGATCAATGTACATGCCGCAGCACCCGATTGTCGTACATTCCATCATCGGCACCCGGACGGTCAGCAGCCAGTCACTTTCACATCAGCGCGACACGTTCGCCAATGTTTACGTATTATAACACCGTGCACCCTGAAATATCGCACAACATTAATAAAAGTTACGCGCGAAAGAGGAACGATCCTCCCATAAAGCGATCAATGATTATTCTCAGCGAACAGCGATTCGAGTTATCTCTGCACGAGAACGCGGTTACTTTCACAAATTCTTCTCAAGTTCGTCGACTCAGACTGACAATTAATCCATAATTCAATACTTTCTTGTTTCTAAATTAAAAATGCGTATTTTTTATGTACACGTGTCAAATCGCGTAACAGATCGTATATAATCTTTTATATAAGTCCACGAGCAACAAGGAAAAGCTTTGAGAGTTAAACGCGCGAGTTAATGCGCTATGTAACATTTAATTAATAATGATTTAATACAAGTTATAAATCGTACGTTTCTACTTTGAGCAATCTTCAGCGACGCGATGATAGATAAATAATCTCAACCTTTCCGACGAGTATAAAGTGAATGTTAAAAATTAACAAAGATAGTTAACTTCAAGAGAAAATACCATAAAATTCTGCCAATATTCATAATCTGCAAAATATTCGGCCTAGAAATGAAAATTGGGACTATAACCGGCAAAGAGAAGTTTTGTATTAAATTATTAATTAAATTTACATAGAGCGTTAACTCGCGATGCTAACTAGCCACGTTTGACTCTCAAAACCTACTTTTCCTTGTTGCTCATTTTAATATCGAGAGGGTCTATAGTTAATTAATTATTAATTTTTATATAAGTGTCAAAAGACGAACTGGGATGAAAAACAGACGCAAACACGGCAATTATTTAGTTATTTACGCGAACGCACGTCGTCGTACGTGGGTTGTAGCATCCAAGCCGGTTATGAGAATACGTTTTCGCACGTCTGGTCTGGAATGATAAAAGCGTAGCCAGGCCTTTTCTAAACTTGAGTCACGGTGCCGCCTGCATTCGCGGCGACGATAACGATCTTCGACGTCGGCCGTTGACGGGTGTCGCGCGCGCGAAAGAAACAGCGCGAGATCTTAGCATATTTTCTCCTCGGAGAGTTTCGACTGCCTTTCTACGTCTGGCGGTTGTTACATATATACGCACGCGAGGGAAGATATCACACGGCGGAGACATGCGCAACGTGTTGGACCGCCTAGCAGCCCGCGGAACGAAACCGCGAAAAAATATTTGACTCACGGACTTTCACTCGCACTCATTCAGGGCCGTCGTCGGAAAAAAAGATCATCACCGGCCACGCCGACCGTGCCGCCTCGCTTCGCCAACGGTCTCTCTCGTTGCTCTCGACCGGGGGAGAGCCCCGAAAGATCCTCGCGACCGCTTTCGCGGTCGTCGAAAGTTTCTCGCGCGCGCGAATGACATCTCCGGATCGTTTACGGACATATACGGATCCTTGACGGAATCGCCACCGTTTACGGCATCGCGTTCCGTAAACGTGTGGGATCTCCTGAAACGTCTCGGGTGATCCCGATCCTCTGGCGATCTTATGGACCCGTGACCCGTGTGATAGCTTAATATACAGGTTTGCACGATCAGGATCACCGAGCGATTAGAAAAAGTTTCCAAGCGGTTTTATATCTCGTTTCCTCTCGTCTCGTCCTTCTTTCTCCCACGTCGATTCAAATATCCATATAATCCGCCGTGAAGCGAAAATGCCAACAACTCGAGCCGATACTTTCGTTTTCGAGCGGTGTTCGATACGCGACAGATCCCGGACTGTTACTTGGAGAACGAAGGAGCGACACGCCGATTCCAATTGCAACACACCGACATACCGTACCACAGGTTCCGAAGTGCTTGGTATCTATAATACATGAAGAAAGAAAGTGACTTGATTGCTGATTAAGTAACGCTCACAGAAATAACAATAGTGTTGAGATTTCTCGCGGTAGTGCCGCAAATAACGAAGTAATATAATTATTAGGAGGAAGATGCGTTTTCCCTCGCTCCCTACCGAGGGTTTCTTTCTCGCGCGCAGCTCGCGAGAAGCGCGAGGGTTTCTTTCTCGCGCGCAGCTCGCGAGAAGCGCGTGCACGGTAATCGCTGTTCTAAACGCGCGGGAAGGATCCGTATTCGGTAAACGATCTCGTTCATCGGTTTTTTTTCTTACGTGTTCCGCCGCGCATCGCGTAATTACGCATATACCTTTCCGTCCTTCTCTTTCTCACATCCTTCTGCTTCTCATCTCCGTATCCGCGCCGTGCGCGCGGAGGATGCGTGCACAAACGGCGAACTTTCACACGCGCATCACGTCGATCGCGTCCGCTGCCCGCGCTCGCGGCGGTCCAAAAGAAACTGAAAGACTCCACCGGCGATCAGCGGCACGACACCGTCCGTCACCGCCACCGAGATCGCCTCCTTTCGTCCCGTGGGGGTTGTATCCGGTTGTTGATCGTCTCTCCTCCTCCATCCCCGCCGTTGCATGCCATTCTGTTTATTACTTTCCTTTATGCTTTTTCTTTCTTTTTGCACTTAATTCTGGTTTCGCGTGTTTTTCTAGCAAAATAAAAAATGAATGGAATATTTTGTACTTCAGGCATACGTTTCTATTATAAATAAAAATATATTTATAAATATATATAAATTGTCAAAAAATATATATGTACATATACATATATATTAATAGCTAAAATTATGAAAATGAAAATTCTTTTATTTTCTTTAATTTTGGATGTGAATTTATATTCACGGACATATTATTTTATTTTATATATACATAATTTTACAAACATATATATGATTTAAAATCTATCTGATACAGTATATGATTAGGGCTGCGTTCCTTTTGACGCTTTAATTCAGCGCTGTAAGCATCGTCTTCGCTGCTCATCGAATATCAAACGAATACCTATCAAATGGAGCGATACTTTCGGCGTTGAAGGAACGCAGCCTATAAGAATATTAATTTTCGTAATATCAGCTCGAGACCCTATTCGAAATAAATCTTCAAATAATTATTTTGATTTTTTTTCGATATTCTGGGATTCGAATTTCAACTCTCACCACCTCTCCTCGAAATATTCCTCATACGATCGTTTCGACGATTGCTCGAGAATCGTCGAAAGGCGCACGTCCAAACTTTCATTATTCCTTATCGAAACGTGCTGTCCCGATGAACGTCGACAATTTTCCGAGGCCTTCCACATGTTTTCGCACGAATTTGGCACGGTACTTGAACTTCTCAGAAGGTATATACCTTCGACGAGCGCAGCTTCAACCTTCAACCCTCGCGCAAGTCCACCGACAACGACCGACAATGCGGACAATGGATTCTTCTAAACAATATAAACACAGTAAACACAACAAAACTTCTGTAGTGACTTCGACCAAAAAATCGCGAGTAGCTGTCGAATTAGCTAATCGGAGGACGCATAGTCGATTGGTCGATTTGTATACCGCGGTGCCTTTCGAGGGCGCTACACGGCGCTCGCGACATCGCTGCGTTCCGCAACACGTCGGAAAGCGTCTTGACACTTCTGCTGCCGTGTGTTACGTGCACGTGACAAGCGATTGACGGTTTCGCGAGTGTTTTTCGTCGAGAAACGACTTGGGCATTGCTCTCGAGCTCGTTAGAACATTTAATTTAGTTTACCTCGCGCGTACTTTTTGCCTCACGAGACTTAACCGACACGTCGACCACTTGTCGGCGATAACGATGACGTATCTGAGCTCGTGGGAGGAATTCGAAAGGGGCGCCGAGAGGTTATATCTGCAGGATCCGATAAACGTACGTTTTGACAAGATTATTATTGTATTTTCTTTGTCGTCATTGGCGCCGTTTACACTTTCGATACACCCGGCGGTAACGAGAATCTCGCAATCTGAAAATACTCGCTTATTGAATTTGTAATTAATTATTATTTACATTTGTGCAAAGAACTAAAGAGTAATAAAGATATACGCGAGATATTTTCTTTCACAAGCTTCTGTTAACTAATTATATTTATCTTAATTTGTATTGTTCCCGCATAATGTAGTACAAGACCATGTTTGTGCTTCTTTTTATCAATTACTTTTGATTTTCTTTCGCTGTTTGGTATTGTAATGAAAGCAACGCGATAAGAAAGAAAAAAAGCAATAACATTGTGATCTGATACCATATGGTGTATAAAACTGCAAATTGTATTACTACAATGCGAATACAAATAACTATTTACAGACTCAATCAGTTGACTTCTCTTTCCATTTTATTTCAGACTCGGTATACGATGAAGTATTGCCACAGTAAAGGGGTTTTGTGTCTAAAGTTAACGGACAATCGACGGGTAAGCGATCTTAGAAATGTATCTTATGATTGAGGAATATAAGCCGCTTATATTTCTTTCTGCCGTTAATTCTTCATCGTTAAGAACGTAATAATAAAACAGTAATTTAAAATTGCTTGCAGTGCCTCCAGTATAAAACGGAAATAGCTCAGGACTTGAAAAAAATGGAAAAATTCATAGGCAATCTCATGAGACACATGGCGTCGAAAGACAGTTAAATGAGACTTGTGTATGTAGAAATATGTTCCTCGTGAAGACTAAAGACGTACTGTTTTTATTCAACAAGTTTTTTCTTCTCGTCTCACATGATCCAACGACTGCGGTCCACAGATATCAATTTTAATTAAGGTAATGAACGTTATCTTACATGTACCAACAAGTGCATATAAAACTGTTTCATTTTGTATTAAAGTTTTACAATTGTTTCGGGTGGCTCCGTTGCCTTCTCGTTAAAGTTCTGAAACAATCCCAAATTCATCGTGTAAGTTAAATCGAGCGACACCAAGGATATAATATAGAGAGAACTTTTCCAACGTTTATATAATGTATTAACTTTTTTGATATATATCCAAAGTTATGTCCTTAAGTATGTGATGCATATTGTATTAGATATTAATAAAGCCAGGTATATACAAGTCAAATCGAGATCTGATTTTAATACTTTAGAGAAAAGAAAGCACAAAGCGACAAAAACAAGCACTTACGATATAATGGGTTGGAGAACAGCGTCCAGAGTAGTGTCAACAGGAGGGTAGATTTCTTGATTTGAAGGCAATTCATAGTGTACCTCTCCCCCTAATTGCAATTGTGTCTATACCAAACAAAACCGTTTTACTAGTCTACTATTTAGAGGAAACAATATCATTCCACATTACGTCATTGCTTCGTAAAACGAAGCTACTGTGTAATTACTAGCATGCATATACGAGAACTGTGTCGCTGGAAAGGATTATGCGCGTTTCTAATGCCGATATCTTAGAAATTTGTTGATGTAATTGAAAGCCAAAACTTGTGCGAGGACGAGTAGGAATACCTCAGCCATATCTGTATATAGAAGTACTTTGTGTTTTTTCTTGTAAAAAAAACATGTGTGATATAAATATTTTGTGAAAATTGAATTTTTGTTTGCGAGAAGTAAGCACGAATTATACTACATGAAATTCGTGCTTACTCGTGAAAACTTTTATCATTCTTAAACAGTTAATTGTAAGGTAAAATACGCATCGCTCGGTCGTTGCTTATTTTAAAACGGATAATTAGCGAAGGTAATGGACATTATATAGTAAAAAATGCGAGCTAGGATACGTACTACGTGAATAGGTTTATTGCTGTCGGCAGAACTTGAACAGCAGCTTGAAAAGTCCTGCGGCGTGCTTTCCCCGAGTCCACTGTCCGCATTATTCCCTATTGACACTCGGTTGTTACGAGTATAATAAAAATCCCTCCTCGTGCTATATTCGTTTCGAGCCTCGGGATACTTTGCCTCGACTCGATTGGACGTTGCCGACAGCAAGTTATAACTTCCATCACGATAATGCCGCATGAGTCTTCTCTCTCTTTTGCCAACGGATCCGACAGTTCTGAAAGGGAATCCTTGACAGTCTCTGGCACCTCAGTCGTTTTAGCGACCAGCGGGTCCACTGTGCGCTCGACTCAGATCGATGTCTTTTTCTTTCTTTTTTGTTTTGTTTTTGTTTTAGTATACATACAGTTAATATACACACATTGGCTATATATATTCTCACGATGCATACGTTATTAAGATTCAATAACATAAAATCAATCACAGACTCCGTTAATGCATTCGTTTTTCTTTGTAAACTATATATCGCGGCGCATTTTAAAGCGTAATTTTCTTGAAAATACAAAACAAGTTGCAAAACACAAAATGCACAAGATGCGCCGGATACGTGTAGGGAATCGAATGGGATATACGAGGAATGTCATAAGAAAGACTCGGAACATGAAGTGTCCCGAGCCTCTGAACGTTGACATCATCGTCTGTCCTCCCAGATACCAATATTTATTACACAAATACATGGCGCATACCGTATATAATATACATAATGCATGAGAAATAAAAAAAAACACGAATAAAATACGACCCCAGTACGAAGGCGATCGGCACGCATCGCCTTTGAAATTCCATGGAACACAGCCAGAAGCGAGTAAGTGCCACAGCTAGGACGTAAAAATAAACAGGTGCGACAAGCAGTTAATCTCACTTATTTATTAAGGATCCGTCATGCTTCAAATAAATAATAGGGGGCATGCTTAAAGTAGATCATACATGCTCGAAATAAATAAAAAATACATGCAAGGGAGATCGGGGTGGGTGGGTGAGGTGTGGTGGAGAGTGAGGGGGTAACTAAACAATGACTACGGATCCCGTCTCATCCTCCAATTGCGGAGGATGGCTGTGGAGATTGCAGGCCGTCTTGAGATCATCGTACCTAGGCAGGGACGATGAATCTGTGTCGTCCAATCGAGAATTGTTAGACTGTAAGGGAGATTGCTGTACAGATTGCGACTGTACTACCGTGTAGGATATCTCTCGACGTTGTTGCTCGCTCATCCCACTGGTGTCGATTAGGCCAAATTCCAAATGTCTGAAAGAGAACACGTTATACATTTAATATATCATTCATATTTTTTATATTATTCACAAAACACATCGACAAACTGTCTGTATTCATAAAAGCATATATTAACAAAGGTAAAATTTGTTTAGCAAATTCAAGTTGCGAGAAACATCAGAGAGAAAAATCTATAAATTGTTCTCCGTGGCCTGTGGAAGCATGTCGCGAATATCTTGTGAAATTGCAACGCTATAATATTCATAGTATTTAAAATATATAATATATGTACTTTCGAAGTTCATCCGGCAATTGCTGCTTCTGAGAAGGACTTCGATGTCTGCTTCTGTGTCTTCTTCTAGGCTCCGTGTGACTTACCTACGGCATATTAGCTGGTCAAATATTATAAACAAAGCAGTCTTGCGTGTCAGTAGTGACCCACAGTAATGATACTTACGATAGCTTTTTGCACGCCTTCTCCTTTCCGTTTCTGAGCCTCTCTCCATTGCGGCTCCGAATCTACCAACTCGTGTCTACTATGAAAAATAACATTATTGGATTAAATTAACACTTATTAATCTATTCAATAAAAGAAAAAATCCTATAGAAAGGATCTTTTTATTAAAGAGAGATATATGCAAAAATAATGATATTAACGAAGGTCAATGAACTCCGTCATTGATGGGAACAAGACTTATTATCATCAAACTGTTTTAATTACACACTAATGCTCATAAGGGTTCGCGATTTGCATTTATCAGGAAGGTACTTTACTTACGAGACAATCATGAGAACGAGATGTTATCGCGATGAGAACGAACGTAACGCTACGTAAGGCTAATACGTAAACGTACCTAGAAGAGCGGGAGTTCCTGTGTTTTCTGCGATGTTTTCGATGACCGGATCTCGTATCTGAACCTCTTGAAAGTTCAGACTCGCAGTCGGAATGTCTGCTGTGTCGACGATGACTATGACTATGACTTCGCCTACGGTGACCACTGCGACTATGACTATCCCCCGAACTCTGACTTTCCACCGAGCTGCTCCGACGTTGAAGTCTACTTAAGAGCTATGTCGACAGACAGCGTTTAATAGGCAAATGCAGAAACTTTATAATGAATAGTGTGGCTATGCTTAACCCGTCAACAGAGTTAATTTTTGTTGTACATTGTGCCGCGTGCGTCATCATCGTTTGAGCAGACGTTGTGATCAACTCTCCGCGGCGGGTTAAGCATAGCCGTTGGAACATGAGCGAGTATGACGTGTCAACTAACTGCCGGCGCCGTTCCCGCGGAGCGAACGGAGCGAGGACTAGACGAGGTGTAAAGGCCGCGGGGCTGAATCTGTGTCCACGGCGCGCTTCTCGTGCTTCTCGGACTCGAGGTGTTCATCTGCCTTTGCGTATTGCACAGTATGTTGCCGCTGGATGGGTTGTTGCCCGGACTCGAGATCACGGTAACGGGTGTTTCGACGAACGAACCGACCATTTCTTGACCTTCGACGACTCGTCTCTGCGCTCTTCGACTCGGAGTCCTTTGAAACGGCGGTGGATTTCGTCTAATGGCCGCGTGCTTCTCCAAAGTGGACGGAGGACTGTACGAATGAAAGCGAGAGTATGGACTAAGTGGCGGTGGGCCGGTCGCCATTAATCGGAAAAAAGCTTGATGCTCCAAGCAACATTTCCAGAGGTGACGGCAGGCTCCTTTCGACGGTGTTTCGAAGCCGTGCGTTCTCTCCTCAGAATTCTTTTCGCTTACCCTCAGCATGAAGTACCTCCCCTGAAAGATAATGCAACTCGTTTCGGCATATCGTAAAACCAGAAAGAAATACAGAGGAAAAATCAACATTCGGCAATAGGTACTGTATCATGTTTTTATAAGCGTTTCATTGTTTTATTATAAAACCAATTCTCACAAATGTGTATTTTTTGTAATGAAGGCAAAGATAATATGAACCACTATGTTGAAGATTGCGTTAAGACAAAGGAATGGTTTACAGTATTAGGAAAGGATAGTAAAGAAAGGTTGGAAAAACTTTGGAATGATAAATTGGACACCACCAAAGCGAAGGTATTGTTGAAAGTCGTTAGGGAAAGGAATGCGAAAGAAAAAGAAGATAGATATAGAATGTCATTAGGCTATGAGATAGGCTGTGAGGATAGAAGATAGTGCAATAAGATATAATGGTATAATTTATAATAGGATTTTGGATATTTGTGTATGCGTGGATTGAATGCAAGTATGAGTGATTAAGGATTGATGTAAACCAAGTCCACTTTCTGGCTGTATTGCTAAAGTTAATAAACATATATATATAAAACCAATTCTCGAATTTGTTTGAGAGATGAATACTTACGAGAGAGAAAGACAGCAGGTCTAGCGAATTAACAACATTGCCGAAATTACACCTTATAGCCTTATAGTTATATTATACCTTATAGTATATTTTATTTATCCGAGGCCAATAGTAATTTCCCACTTTGGTCTTGTTGCGTAGCAATATTATTCCGCTCGGTGTTAGGCCCAGAAAATATTCCACGCTATCCTCGCCCTGCGAACGAAAATCGTATGATTTTATCAGAGATTAACGCGTACGATCGCAATGTCATATCAACGTTAGTAATAACGCTTACGTACCAATACGGGATGCAAATCTACCCCGTACATTTCCAGCCACTTCACTTTGTCCAGATAATTTAATTCTGCTGCCGAAGGCAATTGTCCTCTGAAAAAGTCACAAATAAATCAATTTTATATTTTTATGCTTGCAATTAGATAAATTAAATTTTTTCCAATTATCTTGACAGAAATATTTATTGCTTAACTCCGCTAAAATAAAATAAAAATATATGGCACTTTCGAAATTTTATTCGCACGATTCGATTTTCTAATATTTTTTATAAAGACTCGAATATTAGTACTTTATAAATACAGAGATTATAAGTTACGGGCTTATGGATAACCGATCGATTGTCCACAACGTAGAAACACTACATCGCAAATGCGTCGGATAGTTCTAACGCACGCTATTCGAATACTAAACGTCGTGGTTGACATACATAAGAGTTTTGTGGATCTCTACTATACGATTCTCCAGCTCCGTGGTTTGGTTGGCGAGAAACCGAAATTCGGTGACGTATCCGGGCGAGTGTCGTCTAGGATCATAATCCCCAAGTTCCGCTGAAAGAGCAGCACATTATTCTCAGATATGAATGAAAAAAGTAATTTATATCGCGATGTACGATGGAAAGAAATATGCGCATCGATTCAGATTACGTCCACGTTCGTACAAGATCGTCGATAATTTTCTACCGAACTTAAAGGATCGGTCATCGTAATAGAAATATCGCTGCACAAAACAAGTAATGGTAAAAGCACCGGCAAAAAAACGCAATTTTATTGTGCTATCAGCTATAACGACTGCGATAACATTGCGAGGAAAAAAGCAAAGAAAGAAGAAGCACGTTCTCTTCTCAATCCACTCTATTTTTCGTTACGTCTGTCTTTCTCTTTCGCACGCTATGCTCTTTTCCGCTGTATATACGTGTATTATCGTTGAATAGAAAGTAGGGATATATTCATTTCGTCTCTTTTGACGGCGATGAGATGCAAACACGGGCGTATTTTAGTTTGCCTTCCCTTTTTCCATCTGTACGACTTTGAATCTCCCCAACAGATAACTATAACGAGTGGACCACCGGCGTGCGCTTCTGTTTGCTCGTGTTAAGCTGCGTCTTGCTATATATATGTAAATTTTCATATTCTCTGCGTTTTTCCGTGAATGCTGTCTCTTTCGCGTAATTTTAATGCTTTATCCGTTTCCCCTCACAAGATGAATGACATTCGAGTGTACATAAGAAATAACAAGAAGCGTGTACTCCTAATGTGTACTTTGAGAAAACATATCTTACATTGAACGACGTAAGCTCCCAATTCTGCAGCTAGATCGAAGGATACGGGCAGTCTTCCTTGCAGAATGTCTTGCTTTATTTGCAGGAAGAATTGATACCTGTGGGACACAAGTCAGAAATCATACTACTGACTGATTCTCCAGTTTTCCTCTCGTCGTTTCATCTTTATTCGCTTTCTTGAAATACAAGACGAGGCTGAGCGCGTATCGGGACGCATCGAGGCGGAAAGTGTAATTTTTATACGCGTTTGTTCCGCACACCACAGAATGCGAGAAATTAAGTATGGATCGGTGGAAGCGCGAGCGCGCACGAGCGCGGATAACGCCGGCCGCGAAACGCGTTGACGCGAGCCACGCGCGCGTGCATGTGTTGTATGTACGTAAGGGCGCTTCACAAGAAATTCGACGCACGTGGAATTCTCGTGCGTCCGCGATGTACCGTGATGTCCCTGGAATTTCCTGGAATTTCGAGACGCCGAGCGTGAAAGGATCGTTTGCACGGGAGCGTGACATCGAATAAAAATCGTTCGTATTATCCGCATATCGTGCGCGCTGGAACGGACTCGTCACGTTTTCCAATATTCTCTTCTCGTATTGAAAGACTCGAAATATACCGTGTTGTTATTGAAGGAAAGAAAAACGAGAGAATATCTAAAACGATATCATAGTCGCGAATAAACGGTCATTATTTTAAACATTATTTTAAAAAAAGATTAGTTCTATCTCAAGAGTGAATTGTACAAACATGATGCGAAGAAAGTTATCGATGCGTAGCATATCTTTGAAATAGATTTTCAAAAGAATTATTCGAGTAGAAGCGTATGTCTGCTTGAACGAAGCTCAGAGTATATACCTGGTAATTTCCTCGATGAGTTTGCACGGATCCGCCGCGTAGAATTTGACACCGAAATAGAGAGTGTGAACGTCCGATCCAGGATCTCCTTTACGAATCTTCAGTTGCTTGCCGAGCTTCTTGCTTTGATCGAGCCATTGCTAAAATTACGTATACGTGCTGTACTCGTGATTATGATTTTCAGCGGAAAAAAAATGATTTTAATACCTAGATTCGCATATTTCAAATTAACACGAAATTCAAAAGATCTCCATCTCGGATCTCTTAATTAAATTATGTTACTGGAATCAAAGAGTAATTTGCTACAAGGTTGTAGATTAAACAGATTGTATATCCTACCGTCTGATTCCCGTGATCAAGATAGCGTAACCCGAAATAGGAAGTTTCCAGCAAGTTAAGATGCTTGAATACTCTATCCAACAATTCCTGCCCCAGGTTCGAGCTCTGTAAAAACGTATACGCATATATGTACTTACAACATCAATGCCGAAGTTAAACACGCATGTACATGTACATATAATAAAATGTATTAGTTCCTGAGTTTTACACAATTACGAGAGAAGTATGTGTTCTTGTTGCACGCCGGTTAAATCACCCTGGTGCAAGATTGAAATCAGGAGGACGAGTTTCCCACTGGTGTTGCGAACCGTGACGTTCATTCGTTTGTTTCCCCCCCGAGGGAAACGAACGGGATCTCCCGGGTGGATGTGTTTTTCATCGTTGGATTTTATAACGCGCGTCATTATCTTCCCATTTCGTTCCGTGATTTACGCGCCTCGACGATACGACGTCGCGGAAGGGAATATATTAATCTGACGCGTAAATGCATCCTTTTTTTTTTCTTTCTTTCTTTCGCAAAAGCGCGAAGTGCAGCGAGGGAAGCGACCGACAGAGATTAGACCGGACGAGTCGATAAACGAAAGGAAACGCGAAATACGCGGCGTAATGAAAGTGGCAGACGTTTAAGAATACAGCGGAGAGACCGCCGAGGAGAGAACGATGGGAGAAGCGGAAGAAGGAGGAGAAGAAGACGAAAGACCTCGCCCTTTTTCTTTCGCCTAAGGCTTAGAAGAACCGAGTATAGGTTCAGGAGATGGGTAATCATCTCCAACTTGCGTGTTCCGAACGATCCTTCTTCCCCTTTTTTTGCTCGTCCCATCTTTATCTCTTTCTCTCTCTCCATCGGTTATTCCAATGAGTTCTTTCATTTTTCACGCACAGTGTAATTTAAACATTTATTTAGGCATTCTAATCTTTTCCCGCCTAGAGCTCGTTGTGGGAATCGGAACGCCGTAACGTGGATTGACTGGTCGCCTGGGTGAAGACCAGCTCCGAGAAAAAGATTGTTTCGCGATAAATCGTTCGGAATACCGGGCCTCTTCGTCACGGACGATCAACAATTCCCTCGTTGTCGGCAAGACAATGCAAAACTATCCAGACTACAAAGAAAAGCGAAAAATGTTGATTCCGCGAGAGGGGACGAGACGGCAGTGAAAAGGTGGTCGCGAAAATAGGAGCCACATCCTTTTGGCAAACGGTACGACACGAAGGGGAAGGAGAACAAATCTCTGCGACGGCAAACAGCCAACGTCGCCGCTTTGTATACTAGGAGATTCATTTCTGCCTCCAGGTATATCGTGACCAGGTACGGTAACGTCAATGAAAAGTGTAGCAACGATCGTGACAGGAGAAAAGGAAAAAGAGAGACGTTATACCGCCCGCGGCGGGCACTAAGCGCCATTTGTGTAATTGGACGTCGAAAGAAGCGAAGAGAGGAGGTGATCCCCGGCGGTGCGAGAGACGGTAACGTTACAGGAATTCGAGGAATTCCAACGCAAACAAGTGCGCGCCCTGGTTTTTAGTCTCTTTCCCTCCCTTCGGAGGAGGATAGCTCCAATTATCGCGGGATTGATATCCCGCGAGTCTCGTTATACGCTGCTGGAGACCCGGATAGAGGATTGCGTGTCGTTGGCGCGAAGGCGTTGACGAGGAATAAGTTTGAGGATACCGATGGGATACGTCCGGCAGACGTCTCGCATTGAAGATTCTCGTCGTCGATTCGGGCAACCGTTCTCCATATCGCAGAACTCTCGCGTTGCGCCTTATGCTAATTCCATTGAAATTGCTACCGCGACGATAGAACGTTGCGCGGGGGTATCTGATTCTGCTGGAAAGAGAAGATAAAGAAAAAAAAGAGTTACACGTTTATCCGGTCGCGCTATCTTGACGCATGGTCATTCTTTCGCGCTATTATGCCGCAATTACTGGGGGACTGGTTCCACGGACTGGCGATGTAAAACCGGAAAGATACGGATTTGGATTCCGGTATAACGATAGCGCGCTATACTGCCCATCGCTTATCAACGATCGTTTCCCCCTTTCGCACCTCTCCGGTTGCATCCTCGACATTTTGCAACGACCTTTTTTTTTTTAATTTCCAAGAGCCGTTCGATTACGCCAGGATATTGGCGATTAGATCATTGCCTTCGATACCGTTCACTTCGATATTTCTTGGAGTTCAGAAACGATAGTGACTTTTATCGTCTTTGAGTTTTCTCCTTGAACGAATATTATGCAGAGTTACCGCCGCCACTTTACTTTACCGAATGTGTTTGCCAAAAGACTCACCGGTGAATATTCCGGATACTTTTCGCGATCCTCCGTAATCGGTGTGGATCAACTTGGCGTTCGATATCCTTCCTTGGGGAACAATCTTCTCATTTTTAACGCGCCTGACTGAATTCGGTTTGCGTTCGGGCTTACGGGCGTTGCACACGTATACGCGTTACACACAACGAAGGATTCGTGCTTATACAAGTCCGGAATGTTAATCGACAAAATGAGCTAGACGGTGAAAGGGAAGCGGCGATAAGAGGAAGAGAGAAGGAGAGAGAGAGAGAGAGAGAGGAAAAGAGGGAGAAGGAGAGCGCAACGCGAGAGAGCGATTCCGAGAGGAAGAAAAAAAAGGGAAGAAGGGGGAAACGGGTAGGTTGAAAAGACGCGAGAATTAGTGTGCGGCACGGCCGTCGGCGATGCGGAGGAGGGTACGGCGTTACCACCGTCGTGGCTCACGGTGGCCCACCGCCAATTTTGGCATATCGTCTAATAACAGAGAAGACCGAAGGAATTCCGGGTACCCCCCTGAGATATGTACGCGCCTCCTCTCGTGCGGAGCCGCCGAACAGTCGGCCATAACCCACCGTAGCCGGCGGGCACGGGTAGCCCGGGCACACCAAAACAACCGTCCAGAGAGAAACGAACTGGGAAAGAAAATGCTATTAATTCACTAAATTACAACTTGGCTACGCGCACGAATTACGGGATGGGGTGGTACCGGTATATAGGGTTACCGCGCCGCATACCTTCGCCTGTACGACGATTCGCGCAACGGCGCATATATATCCTACGGTCGCGAGATGATAATGCGAGCGGTAGCCGCGTCCGTGTCTCTCGAGAGAATCCGTGATGAGGGTAAGAACGAGGAGAGGACGGCCGATGGCGAACGTTTTGCGTCGGGGAGAGAGGTAGTCGAAGCTTGAAGATAGTCGAGTCCCGAGGCCGAACTTACCAGGACGTCCTGCAGCAATTCGTGCTCGTCCAGGAGTATCACCTTGCAGTGCAGAAGACGAGGCCTGTTGCTCCTGGTCGGCCTGAGTCCAGGGCACAGCCACTCCACCACCATCGCTTGCCTCCTTCTTCGGTCGACCTTGTATATCGTCTTGCCTGACGCTCGCGCGCGTTTATCCGCTCGGCGCGTTTGGGTTCGCGCTCATCCTGAAAACACGAGACGTTCTTACTGTCGGACGAACGAACTACGCTTTTAGGAATCGGTACAAACGCACCGCAAGCATAGCTTGAATAAATTAAAAATTTATAAAGTGCGGGACTGACCGAACAGATTATTCAAACTGTTCTGTCTCCTTGTATTTCTTATCTCTCGCAGTCAGACGTTTTATATTAATATTAATTATATACGGGCAAGATTCAATGGGTGATTCATAGGGGGAATCATGGACGGAGACGGAGGAAATATTTCCCAAATAAGCTGTCACAAGGATTGCGTTGAAGACTTCATGATTTTCCGCGCGAACGCTATTCAGCGACAGTTGGAGAATATCAAACTAAGCTGTCATAAATAGCGGTGATCAGACTGACGGTGTTCATCGTTTACCGTTATACTTTATAGTGACCGCTTGAATGGTGAGCGATCTGCAATGAATATAAGCCAGCGACTCGACGATAATACCGGACATTCGATCGTTCCTGATCGCGCGTTTAGTAACGCGAAGCCGTCTTATCGGGGAAGAACTCTTCGGGAAAAGATAAAGATAAGTAAAACAAAAAACGACACACCTAGCTTGGGTTTATATGTGTGTGGAGCAGTATTCTCGCTCGACAAGAGGCAACTTTTATTACGCGGAGGAGTCCCTCAAAAAAAACGTAGGCGAACCGACATTCGCCGTTCGACAGACACACGTGGCGTCGCCGACGAAAGACACAAGCGGGGGATTCAAGTACACCTTTT
Source organism: Temnothorax curvispinosus (assembly GCF_003070985.1). Taxonomy (NCBI): domain Eukaryota; kingdom Metazoa; phylum Arthropoda; class Insecta; order Hymenoptera; family Formicidae; genus Temnothorax; species Temnothorax curvispinosus. The sequence goes on from NW_020227565.1 coordinate 22,266, forward strand.
GTCCTCGCGTATATACGCGCCGTCGCTCGAGAAAAATGCCCAGTACAATGTGGCCCAAGTGTGGCGAGTGCCATTGAACTCGGAGAGGAGAGCGACGAGCGGACGACGCGCTTCGCGTAGTCGTGTGGAATGGAACTGGTTTCGAATGCAGGATCTCTTTCTCTTTCTCTCTCTTTCTTTCTCTCTCAATTGCGCTTGATATAGGAGAGATAATAGAAGCTGATGAACCCTCTGACCCGATTCGACGGGCTAACGGGGACGGCGTCGTCGTCGGCGTCGCCGCCGCGTCTTTCTGATAAGAGAAAGGAAGGAAGAAGCTCGACGTGTTCGGCGATACGATCGACGACGTCGTTTCGGGTTCGTAAGAAAGAAAAAGAAGAAGAAAGAGAATGCGTCGTGTAATGTACTCCTGACGCACCGTTGGGGTACTCGGTAGAATATTCACGTAAATATCAGCACGACGGGTTGACGGGGTCTCTCTTACTTTCTCTCACTTCCTCTTTCTTCTTACTCCTTTT
>NW_020227566.1:0-19879 GCF_003070985.1 Temnothorax curvispinosus
ACAACTATGGAGAAAGCATCGTGATTGCATAGGTGACTGGTACGTGCGCAACTATCGCGGCAACGATAACCATCGGCGGTGCTCGCGTGCATTCGCCCGTCATGAAAGTATCGGCATCGGTGCGGTGCGGCGCGGCGGCCCTTTGTGCGCGCGGCTGCCGCACGAATCAACTGTCCCTCGCATGCCACTTGTTGATGCGAACAAGCGCGAGCGAACGATTCAAGCGCGTTGCTAGCTAAACGCGCACGCAACCGCGTCTACATCTCCCCGGAGTGCAAAAATCCTCCCGGCATAAACAATCCTAGAGGCCGATTTCGGGCCTTGTTAGCGTCGAAGATCGGAGATACCGTAAAACGACACGTCGTTCGCGACGTATTTATTTACCTCAGGAGATAATTATATATTTTATATTATTTTTTTATAATTGAATCAAGATACTTTTTTGTCAAATCAAGAATCTAAATTGCTGGAAGTAGAATTACAAGCTCAATAGATATTATTATAAAGTAGCGTACGATATATTTTTAGATTATTTATTCAGAAGGTGCAATGATAATACTGCACTTTAACTATATTGAAGCAATCAATGCGAGTTCCGTCGACTTTCCAATTTCCTGTATCGTATCTAAAGGAATTTAAAACCTAATTTTTTAAATAAAAAATGTAATCAAATTGAAATTTTTTAAATGTTTATTTTTGAAAATCATTAAAAAACAAACTTTATTTTCAAATTCTTTTATATTGTAACGTCGAAATTTCTTGGCCGGATAAAATTTCATCAGATGCGGCCCTAAGGCTGTAGATTGGGGAGCCCTAATCTGAACGAATCTTGCGTGCTACATATGTCGTTTATCGCGTTGGACAAATCCTATAAAGCATTCATTCGGTACCTCTCGTTTGCCTCGTTCAATACCGTCTTTTGCCATTCAACAGCATCTCTTCCCGCTCTCGTCGCAGAAAGATCCAAGTAATACGGTGGGACACGAGGGATCTTGAGAGATCCCGGCGTCGCCAAAAAAACGCAAATACTCGCGGCATTCGTAGAAGTGGCCGTCAACATTTTTGACGCGTCTACACTTCTCCCTCAAAGCTTGGAGAACGCTTTCGCGAGAGACGAATGTAAACGCAGCCGGCACAACCAACGCGACGAGTAAGATCGTTACGCAGCGTTTCATGTATACGTGATCGCACGCATCATGCGGGAAACAAAGACCCGTATCCTCGCGGCGTATTTAGTCTCATTCCGTGTTGACGTTCAACATAAGTCTTTGCATTAGACAAATAAGACGTGCATGCCAAACAGACAACAGCCACTTTAGCGCGATTGAAATGTATGTTAAGTGAAATTGCTCGGCGGAGGAGAGCTACAAATTCGGCAGCCTATAGCGATTAGCGGTCATTTATGATTCAAGCCGACGATTACTCGTTGTACCTAATTCCCGACCCGGATCGTATAGCGTCTGACCGGTTCGATTTCCCACGGAGGATCATCTCCGCCGAGATACCACGCGAGAGAATATGTTTGATACTTGCGATATCGTATACGCGTTTTGAACGTTAATTAATTATTGAAGGGAATCGATTGAATTTTGTCTATTGTGCGGCGCTGTTATTAATTACAATAGAGGAATAATTTTATATTCTAATGAGGAGCTCAAATATGGAGATCCATTTGCATTGCACGTATACAGGGACGCGTTAAATATTACATGTCAGATGCGACGTAGACGCGCGCTCATCGAAGCGATTCGCAGATCCGACTAACTAATGCACCGTCTCTTCGTTAAGTACCGATTTTTCTAGTCTAGAGGTGTACGTGTGTATACGTGTGATTGCAGCGTGTCAGCCAAACAGTGGGTTCCTCGTGAATCATAAATGGCGATCGATAGTCCGCGCTCGCGATTCTCTCTCTACTAGAATGTCTTTCCGCGAAATCCGGCTTCTCCGGTATCGACGTGCGCGCGCGCGTGTCAGAGACAAAGAAAAAGGGCGCGAGATAGATAGATAGATAGATAGATAGATAGATAGATAGATAGATAGATAGATAGATAGATAGATAGATAGATAGATAGATAGATAGATAGATAGATAGATATAGATAGATAGATAGATAGAGAGAGAGAGAGAGAGAGAGAGAGAGAGAGAGAGAGAGAGAGAGAGAGAGAGAGAGAGAGAGAGAGAGAGAGAGAGAGAGAGAGAGAGAGAGAGAGAGAGAGAGAGCGAGACGAAGCCCGATTGATTCGAACACTGAAAACGATAATGCCTCGCATAATAAATGTGAGAACGAGGAGCGCGCGCGGCGGGGGTTAACTCCCGGCGACATACGCGATTGATTTATTAGATCCGGCGATGTGTGTTACGCGCATTAAGGACCGACAAACACCGGCTCTAATCCAATTAATCTGACCGTGACGTGATTTCACGTATGGCTGCGTCCGCGCGCGCGCATAAGTGCACGTTACGTTACACCGTGTCGCGCCGCGCGTAATTAGTTTCATTAGCGTTACACGCGTGTATCGGCGATGCGGCCACTTCGGTTAAATAAGCCTACGTCCGGTGTTTCGGCTTCAACAACTGCGGTCGCGGCTGCGAAATGTCTCGCGACGGCGAATTCCGATTGTTCGCTGATCCGCTGGTTCTCGCATCAAGTAGAATAGGGCGAGTGATTGGTAAAGATAAACTTATACTCGGATAATTCGACGAAAAACTAGTCGAACATTTTGAAGCTGAGATACTCAATGTTGCTTGATGGTACATATATTGTGATTCAAAAGTATCTTTTCCTTTTGTCTTCTATCCAAATTATGATGTCTGATTGGTTTAATTCCAAGACACCAATTTACATCGCCACCAAATACGAGGCTAAGAAAGGATCTCTCTCTCTCTCTCTCTCTCTCTCTCTCTCTTCCTCTCTTCCAAATTTTACTAATTTATTTTATCATTAAACGTAATAATCTTACATTAAGGATAATAATAGTAACTCTATTATTGAATATATGTAACACAAATAAGCATAGTATATAAAATATCTCATGGATAAGAATGGTATGCAAGTGTTGCACGTAAAAGAAATTATAGGTTAGCGCTGCTATAATTAGGGAAGAGCCGTAATTCTATTATGTTATAAGCATCAAGGCTAAAATTAATGCTGTTTGGTTTTGCCAATGAGATTGGAAATATAGTCGCGTACCAATGTTTAAAGGCCGACATGTGAATTTCGTTATATTCCAACGAATCCTCGATGCGTTTGCAATGTGACTCGTGTCGAGTGATCGTTAACCGATAAATATGCAACTCGGTATGTGAATCCCGATCGTGAGTACTCGGAGAGCAAATTGATTGACATTGCAACTTCGTTAAAGGCAATAGCCGAGCGACGCTGACTGTTCCCGATAGATTATTTAAAAAAAAAAAAAAATAGACATGGAGAGTCGATAAGAGCTGCGTCGACGCATACAACCACTTTGTTTCGCGTCGACAAATATACCGGGGCCGTATCTGCTCGCGCGATACGTAAAATTCGTGTCTCACTGACCTGAAAACTACGGCCGGTCGGTTTGGTATCGCGTTATGCGTTATCATAACTTCATTCCGCGCGAAAATCAGATTATATCGCGGGTCGCGATATACTGTTCCCGAGAATCGATACTCGCATTCTGTTTCGCGTCGACCGACGTAAACGGGCGATGCGGTATGGCCGTTCCATAAAATTTCATCGCTGTCGATCGCCGAAGTTTTCGCTAATTATGCCGCGGACGCGCTAATCAGGTTGGCCCGCTCATTTGCCGACGAATTAACTTTGCTAGAAAATTACTGACACGTCCGCTTTGGCGCCACGGCGCCTACGCGCACGTTACGGCGCACGGCGGGGGCCTGTAAATTTTATTGTACAATTTCCATAAATTATTACTATGCCGATCGGATTAGCTTGTTGGTTCATAATCACATTCAGATTTATTCATCGACAGTCTGATACATATTCGCTTTGTCAAGTGACGCTTTAAAATCTCGCGCGCAGAATTTTGCGCGTCCACGTTAATCTGACTTTAGTTAGAGGTATTTTTTGCGAATATGTAATATGTAATATCGCGCACTTGATGAACTAGATATGTATGATATATGACTAGCCTGATTGCTTCATCACACGCTGTATATTATATTGACTTCCGAGTAAATGGAGAGAGAGAGTAAAATTACCATTTTAGATTAGAATGTATTAATTGATACGGAAAGTATACATATTCACGTTTGCGCAGTTTACGACTTTTACGTCGCGTCTAACTTTCGTCGGGTAAAATTTTTATATTTTATACGACGATTGTCAAAATTTTTAATTTTAAACGTTTTTAATTTGTAATGATTCTAATGTCAGAGAATGTAGTTACTGTTTATGTAATCGGTCAAGAGATTCCGATTAACTTTGCCCTGCTTCTCCCGATGATGAATATTCTCGATGAATAATATTCAATTTGAATGATTAATTCGACATTTACGTTAATCACACTCTGATCGAGCGGATATAGTTTCAGGAACGATTGATGGCTCGCGGCTAATTGTCAATTAATGTAAATCGTGGTCGAGGCTTATTGGTCGAAAGTTCGCGATATATGAAAAATTATACTATACAATTACGTGCTGTGTGAGAATAATTATACTCGTGTCGCAAATGTTGAAACTGATAGAAATTGTTATTCATCGCATCCCGCGATGAAATACACGACAAACACTTTTATCAAAAAATTATATCGATAGCAGCCGATACAAATATATAATCTAACGACTCGTATTCTCACTGTGCAGTCAGCGCTAAATATATGATTGTCCGCGTTTCATTTCGAATCGTGAAATCTCACTTTAGGCAAACCGTATTCGGCATCAAATGACCGCATTAAGCGTTAAATGCGCGATGAATAACGATCGATGTTACGTGACGTAACGCAACGCATACCATACTGTGTATCACCGTGTTTCCAAGTTTTGTAAATTTCGCGACTCATGTCCCCGAGCGATGATATAACTGCACACGCGGCATCCAAGCGTGTTACTGCGAGAAGAACGCGAGATTTTCCCTACCCTACGTAGGTGCTTAGCGAAATGGGAGCGACAAGGGTGCGAAATTTCTGTGAGGAAGTTGCACCAGCGCCAGACATGCGCGTTACGTTGACGTAACTTTTTTTTTCACGGCAAACTCGCGACACCCCGCAAAAGCGCGGCGATGGGGGGGGGGTGGAGAGGGACGCAGGCGCGGCTGATACACTAGATGGCTCAATTTGGCTTGGCTCTTTCCGTGAGCTAACACGAGGGAAGTGCAATGCTATGTAACGCGAATGTATCGATGCGAGAAATCCACTTACCTAACTCGATACGCGATTCGGTACCTCGACGTATCGAGTGACGCCCGCCTGCCGTATATCGTTCGACTTACGCAAGGCTCGCTTCCGCATCACCCGATATATATACACCCGGAGATCCCGATACCAGGACTCACTCGATTCATGCAATTGATTTTGTTAGTGCAACGCCAAACCGCACTTGGCCTTTTGATTTTTCAGTTAGCGAAGATAAATATTATTTTTTGTGGCGATTATGACTTTATCACAGTTGTAAATCAGATTAAAATTAGTATGCCTAGATCGAGATGAATATACCTTAAAAGAAGAGAACAATATTTAAATCTCATAATATTCTTATGCATTGCTGTTAAAATTTTTATACATCTATGGTTAGCTGGTTTATTGAATAATTAAAGCTGGAGTTGGGAATAACAAAATTTAAATTTATAGCTGGTATGATATGTACATAATGAATACTGTTTAATGTAATAGTATTTATTGTATTATGTACGTACATAAAAAAAGTATCCATACATTAAGAGATTGCTTTCTACAGTCGCGATAAAAATTAGAGACCGGCAGAGTTAAAAGTAAAACTGACGCGAACAAATAGCTTAAAAAACTGTTTAGTCTCAAAGCGCGTGCCATGGAAGCGTGGCAGGCGCTCTGCAATCTCACCGTTCCTTCCCCGGATGCAACGAACGATATATTACACCCGCGCGGTAAATGAATGAGGCAGAAAAAAATATTCTCTCGTTTCAGCGTAGCGGCGCAAATGAGACGCCGGCATATTTCACGGCGCGGCGCCGTTAAACAGGGTTATTACACGGAGTGGGGCTTTGAGGAAAGGATCTTGACGTTCCCTCGAATCGCCCCGCACGGTTTACCCGCTGTTTGCGAGTCATTTTTCAACGGAGACTCCGTTTAAATTTCCGCACTTTCGTTGCTGACCGGCAGGCGCGGCACACTTCCATCTCCCACCGTCCGCCGTGTCCCGCGCCGCGTTTGTACATTATCCGGGGAACTTCGTCAGTTATGAATGACGTTCCGCCAAGTTTCCTAAAGACACGGCGAAGAGAGTCGTCCGTGAGAAAGAGCGAGATAAAGCAAGACAGAGAGATAAGTAAAGGCGGCTGAGCTAAATACTGCAGCCGCGAAATAACTTGCCGGTGAGAAACGCTCTTTACAAAGAGTCTACGATAAATAATTTGTTTCTCTTTTCTTCTCTCTCTTTCTTTCGGTGTTTTTCTTACTTTTTCCCCCTTCCCCCATCGGAAAATCCAGCTCATTTTTCGTCATTTTCGCGGAATTTAACGTGGAATTGTGAACGCGCGATATTAATGCAACGCGTTTTCCGTGCATATATTCCCCGGGAGAGCAATGCACACGAGCCGGCGGAAACGTATTGAAAAATAAGCGCGTGGTGTAACAAGCAGCGAGCACTAAATTATTTAACTTCTACGCGCGTGCTTTATTCACCGAGGAGCGATTCCTACCCCCGTGGATAAATGTATCGAAATCAAATTACGTCATCAATAATGCTCGTTCCACGTTTGTGCTCTGCGATTTCGACTTTACCGCGGGGGGGGGGGGGGCGAGTATGCATTTACCTAGGCGAGTGTCCTCGATTATGCCGAGCGCGTTTCATTCTTTCCCGACTGACTTGGAATTGCTTCGACGCTTAATATTTAATTATTTAAATTGAACTTTGATCTCTTGGTGATCTCTGTTTCGAATTCTGTTTTAATTATAAGCATATGATTGCGATCAGTGCTTTCTAAATCTCATAGAGAGGTTTTGCCACTAATATGTTAAAGTGATTGCGATAGTTACTCCTAAAGAGAGGGTTGTCACTCTAATTTGAGTAAATGCGAGTACTCAGAAAGTAGGAGTGAATTTTTCACTCAAATTTTTAGAGCGGCTACCGGAATGAAACGATCTTACTCTAAAGCTATAGTGAATCACAACCCACTAAAGATATTGCACTCGAAAAGAATGCCCTTTTAATCAAATGGAGTGCGATTTTACTCCAACTTATAGAGCGCAATTTTAGTCTTTCTTATAGTTCGAGTGGCGAATCATTCGAAGTGCACAGGCTCAATTTTCACTTTTTGTTACACATGCATTTCACTAGTTTTGAGTGACATTTCACTCTTCAACTTTTAGAGAGTGCTTACGATTGAGCGATGTCGCATATATCCTTTGTACGAATGGAAAGAGAGAAAGAAGAAGAGAGATTTTGTTTCTCTTTCATTTTCCTGATCTGTTCCCTTTTTCAGTGTTGGCGCGATAAACACTATAGCTCGACTCGCGGGGGTGCCAAGATTCCCCCACTTCACTACGCTACACGTTTTTAGATGTTCCCCGGCGAGTTACCGCCTGGTAACGTCTACGTTTCTTCTGGCAATAAACCTTCATCCTCCGTGGCGTCGCGTCCCGGGGTAGGGACCCCGGGCTCGCGTACAACACGGAGAAATATAGTTGAAACTGTAAATCTTACACGTGCGTGAACGCGCAATACAGCATTCCGAGAAGCAAATAACGTGCTCGTAAGAAACTTAGACCCTCTCAACGTTCTGTGATTCCACTTGTGCGGTATCGTTCCTGGGAATTAATAATAAGACGAGCCTTGAAGCTCCGAAATTCACGAAATCGTGGAATACGATCTTGCGCTTTTGATCGATTGAACTTCGATGGTCCACCTTCCATTAAGTTCTGTTATTTGTTAACAATGACGGATCTTTCTACAACGTTCTAATCCAATGTAATTATCCGAGGAAGCTAGCTCCGAGACGATGTTTCAGCATTCTGCGTTCGATTGCACCCAAGAGCGGATGGCGCGGCGTGCGTATCTACGATGCATTCCAATTCCGAGAGTAATCTCTTATTGAAAAGATCGACGTGATTACGGTCGCGTGTTTAATTTAGGAACGGTTCAGATTGCTTTTTTTGAGATTTGCTCTCAGGTGCGCTGCACATCCCCCTCGCTTTCTCACATTCTTTTTCCCGCGGCGCTCGCTGCATCCGCACACAGTCGTTCTGGGCACGAGACGGCGCGGCGCGTTATCGAGCGTGTAATTCCCCTCCCTATAACGCTAGGTTATTGGAAACGACCTCTGACTCAGTTGCGATAAAGACGTTCATTCTATTCATCACTGGCCTGGCAAAGATGTTCGAACTCGTATGCGAAAGTTTACCGATAGTCTGGCGTATTTTGTTCTCCGAATATCTTTGTGCTTCAATACTCTCTAAAAGTCGAAAAGAGTGCACTTCAAGTGATTTGGCACTTTAAGAAAGAATAAAATTGCACTCTATAAGTTGAAGTGAAATCGCACTCCATTTGAGTGAAAGGGCACTTTTTTTAGTGTAGTAGATCAAATGTACAAGAGTGAATTATGTCACTCTACAACTTTGAGTGAAAAATTTCACTCTGCTAGAGTCAGTTGATTTTTAGTGAATCGTGATTTACTATAGCTTTAGAGTGAGATCGTATCACTCTGGTAGAGTAGCCGCTTTTAAAATTTTGAGTGAAAAGTTCTCTCCTACTTTATGAGCGCCCGCATTTATTCAAATTAGAGTGACAACTTTCTCTTTTGAAGTGACTAATCGCAATCACTCTAATTAGTGGCGGAATGAGATTTAAATCTATGAGATTTAGAGAGTATAATGCATGACTTTTATACTTGTTATGATTATATATGAAATGAAGAAATATTTAAAAAACTTTATCTACAAATATCTTTTTTCTTGTATCGATGAAAAGGACGGATTTTTTTGATAGATTTTTAAGGCTTTGTACTATCTTAACTCTTGTAAGGAAATAGCTGCAGTTCGTCCCCGTTGTTCGCCCGGCGTATTCTTTTCTCCGTTCGCCCCTAGTTTACATCGCTAACGAGAGACACAATCGAGAGATACTTCTGCTCCTCGGCCTCGACTACGGACGTGTCGCGAATCCGTCATTATTCGCGGATTCCTCTCGGACAAGGAAATATTATCTCCCGCCTGTCTCGCCCAATCGTTCGTTACGCGGCTCTCAGAATTTGGAAGCGGAAAGATACTTTTTCCTTCGTTAGTTTCTCTTGCGCCGCGAATAATTATTTCCCCGAGACGCGCTCGGTTATCGATCTCGTTAGTTTCTCGCAAAAAAAGCTCGAGATTGTATCTCCGTGCTTCGCGTTTCTTCGAGTTCACGCAACGTTCTTCAGAGAGAAATCCGGTTACTTTTGTGGAGCATTCTACAGCGGCGCAAATGACTTAGGATCAATTACATGGTACTCAATTCTATTTTAATTATCGCTTTTATGAATCCAGAGACGCGTTCAAAGTACAGGATCAAGTCCGTAGTTTGTAAACTTTGCTTCGCACGTAAATATTTGAAATTGAATATATAATTATAAGAGCTGCGGACTTGATTCTTTCTATCTTTGAAGACCCCGCACATCCGCGGGTCTGACATTCTTCGTATTGGCGCCTCTATCCGGCTTATCTTGTCATGGAAAATCAGTTTTAGCCGATTTGAATTTTTCATTCGCTTATTTTTCAGCACTGTCCCGCGCTCTCCGTTTTTCCGTCCGGCTTTTCTCTTCTGCTAGATCTCGTGGGATTATCTCGCCCAAGAAGAAGCCAGTGTTGTCCCAACGAAATTGAAGTGCACCCGGCAGGCTCGGCTAACACGATGTAGACCGCGCGTAAAGGGACATTCGCACAGCGGTCCGAGAACAGTAAGAGTTCCACAGGCTGGGGTTATTTCTCGCAAAGCTCGCTCCTCCCGGACGTCCCATTGCGCGCGTTTTCTCGATGTAAGACGAGACGTGTCGAGCACACGTAAAAATCCAGCTTTTAATTTAATAAAGAAAGAAACGATCTTCATGTTATTAAAAATAAGAAAATGTGGAAAGTTTAATGCCCATATAGAGTTTTACAGTCGGCCCAATACTGGGCCAGTATTAATTATACTGGCCCAGTATTGGGCCGACTGTAAAACTCTATATGGGTGTATACACGTCCGGCGAGGGAGATTACTATTTATATCAAATTAAATTATAACGAAAAGACTGCTTGGTTTCAGAATGCTTTTGAACAAGAGATGTCGATTAATATTATATTATCTATTTAGTGCACATTGGATCAAATTTGCTTAATTTATATTTTGGGATCTTTATTGAATTATTACTGTCCCTAATAATGGCGATGATAGCGGCGCCGTGAGTGATATACTTGAAACTCGTTTAACTATAAATTTCTTAAGCTTTTGGCAACCGGGTCGTTTCACAACTGAAATCGTTACGGTGAATCCGGCGAATTGGGGCAAGGCCTGCAATATTTATCGCGTCCGACGTTTCCGCCTGAAACAGTTATAAACTAATGTCCTCGGAGGTGAGACTCCATCCAATTCGAGTGAGTTTTCACGACGCTCTCTCGAGCCGATTCGCGCGCTCTACGTGCTGGTGGGAGCTTAATCGCGAATGTTACGTCCGAAAGTGCAACTTAAGCCACGCTTTTTGCCGATGTCTAGCTACAATAAAACGCCATAGGTAAGCTGGGTTGACAGTGTCGTTCATTAGTCACAGTTGAACTTGTGTCTCGAAGTCTCGAGCGCTTTCACGTATATGTGTGTGTCTGTATATGCGTGCGCGCCGAACGGGACTCGACAGAGCTCTGGGGAAGCCGTTAAAAAATAATGGCCGGGCTCGGGCTCACCCCGGTGTACCAGCCGGCACCCCAGGCACGTGCGAAACTTTAATGACACTCGGTCGGGGACGCTTACGCCGAAAGGGGCCTCACCGTGGCGATGGGCCCCCGCATTCGAGTCCACTTGTGTGGCGTACCGCGCGAGATAATCCGCACTTCCGAGGGTGAGAAGAGTTGATGACTGCCAATCGCCGCGATCGCGATTGGCACGCCGCTGAGAGGCCGGAAATTAGGTCTCCCGCGTCGTCGCGTGTGGCACACGTGCGTGCGCTGACGTGCGTTCGGGGCAGCACGTGACAGAACGCGACTCGTGCTGATTGCGAGTGTCAATAATGCAGTACCTTTCTTAACCGAAGGTGAAATGACACCGCTGCGCAATAATGTCCCCGTTTCTGATACCATATCCCAATGTTGCAACATTGCAGCTCGCACAAATACAATGATTCTCGTGAACCGCATCTTTCTCTAAAATTTTACGAGATCAGGATGACGTAATAAATATCTAATTTTTATTTTATGAAAATCTCGATAAATGCATTTAACTTCAAGCTTGTAAATTTAATTTTAATTAATTTAATTTCACGATCTCAGAATTACTGACAATTTTATGAAGACATCAGTTAATTGACAATTTTATCAATCGTATTTCTACGAATCTTCCAATAATAAGTGATTATAACGCCTGCATACTCTCTAAATCTTATAGAGTAGTTTCGCCATTAATATATTACAGTGATTGCGATAGTCACTCCAAAAGAGAGTAAATGCGGACACTTATAAAGTGGGAGTGAATTTTTCACTCAAATTTTTAGAGCGGCTACTCTACCGGAGTGATACGACTTCACTCTAAACTTCTAAAGCTATAGTGAATCACGATTCACTAAAGATTGACTGATAAATGACTCTAACAGAGTGAAATTTTCCACTCAAAGTTATAGAGTGACATAATTCACTCCTATGGACAGTGATCTATTGCATTCAAAAAGAGTGTCCTTTCACTCAAATGGAGTGTGATTTTACTCCAACTTATAGAGCGTAACTATATACTCTTTTTTAGAGTGGCGAATCACTCGAAGTGCACAGGTTCGATCAATTTTCATTTTTCGTTACACTTGCATTTCATTCGTTTTGAGTGATATTTTGTTCTTCAGAGAGTATATCTTCGTTACGCTTGCGGCGGCTTGTAATTATCAATGAATCGATAATCCGCGACTTCTCCGTCGCTGATAGCTACGTCAATCCGGGATACAACCGCCAATCTTGAGTACATCAAATTGCCTCAGCCGTCACCCATATCATTTAACCGCGGCACGCGCACCGTTTCGCGTCAGTCGGATTAACTGACGGAAGATGCGCGGGCGTCACACTGTGATCGACGTAGACACGCAGGAGTGCCCGGTCTTAACACACAGGGACGCTCGTGCGTTTAATTGCCATTTCACGAGCCGTTCCGTCTTTCTTGATAAGCAATCCGCCCACTAGTCACGGACATTCGCACGCCATCGTTTACTCTACGAAACAGCCGGTCCCTCTCCCTCGCCCCCTTCTCTTTTGGAGCACGTGATAAATATGCCTCTCTTTCTCACTTCCTCTCGCGGCCCGCCGTTGTTCCTGCCTCTACCTCCGACGTCTCGCACGGCGAAAGCGCTTTCCGGCGAAGTTCGATCTGCGAAGTTTGACGGGCGAATCGTAACTTTGGACACGTCCAATATTTTCGAATCGCGGCACTTGCCGGGGCGGCCCCGAGGAACTTATATATGTGATTTGTAGAGATGGTTCGCGGGGTCAGACGGTAGCCCGGATAAATCGACTTCGGTCAATTTTTTAGCATTCGAGGAACAATCGCAGCTCTCGGGGAGCGGTTTCGATTGTATCTCTCTCGAATCGATTTCTTGCTGAAGTATTGACTCTCAGTTATTAGTTCTATGAAGATTGTTATTAAATTCATGACGTGGTATCGTTGTTATGTATATTTATGAAGACTAGCTGTGTTGGGACATTCTTAGTATATACACATACACTTGTGTGTCGAAATAATATTATTATTTGGAAAAGTAAAAATAATTATTTGGGAGACGAAGCATCATCTCGAAGCGATGAATTCTGCCGTCAGTGTACGTATCCCCGTAGTATGTACAAGTTTTTGTGCTCCGCTGGCAGCAGCGTGAAAGCCGATACATGTCCGTGGGTTGTATTTTGTATCGGCTTTCACGAATATCAGAGCGCTTCTCGTTGCTCGAAACTTGACGTTAACCGCAAATGGCTGGCAGATGCGAAGTTCTACCATTCGCTGACGGGACGGCGGAACAAAAGGAAAGACGGAGAAAAGGGCGAGGAACGAGGACGAATTTCCTACGGTAATGGGGCTGATATTGCGTGTCCTTTCAATCGAAGGTTTTCACTGATCGTATCGAAGAACGACGTTTCTAAAGAGCTCCCAGCTTCTATAGATACTCGCGATCTCTGAAAATGTATCGGAAGAGAAATGCTTACCATTTACAACTCTTTTACATAAATACAAAAATATCTCGAACGTGTAAATTTTCACGCGTGTATTTATGTACATATTAATATTCCAAGCGTATCATTAATATCAAGAATATGCGAAAGTATTAGTCCAAGTTGATAAATATTTCACAGATAGGAAGTCGATCGTGATGTAATTGATATCTGCGGGAGAATCTAAAGCTTAATTAACCCTTAAATGCCACACCTCTCAAGAATCTCGTAAGTTCACTGAAGGGTCTAAAAGACCCCAGCATGAAAAATGTCTCCTTACTCATTGATTTTTTTATCTTTAGTTATGACAATTTTTTTCAATGTTGTTCAAGGTCTAGAAAAGAGTATAAAATGCTAATATTGTTCAAATTTCAATTTTGACATAGTATAAAAAATTAAGTAAACTGAGTACTGCTAAGTGTACACACGGGTAGGTCAATCACTCAACTATCATCAATGGGAGCATGAGCTTCATTTTTGGCAAGAACATTTGAAAACATTTCATTCTAAAGGATCTGGGGTCCGCTGGACCCCACTGGTCATTTAAGGGTTAATCAATGATGTTTAATATCTCGTCGGGCGGTTTTGCAGGTCTTTTTCCGCCGTGGCTAATTATTATTTATCCGTTCGTGCATTTTCCACGTGCGGCGGACGAGTGTAGATTGCAAATCGAGAGATCCCTGGAAATCCGTTTTCGCCTCCGAGTCACCCTTCTTCAGCTTTAACCTCGCGCGACACGCGACTGGAATCGAACGGCTAATTTTGGAAAGCGATAACCGAGTGAGCCTCGGAGTTGATGGGAGTTACGAGACACACACTCAGCCGGTTTAATTTCGAAGGCAATCAGAGAAAGAGGATAGGCGGTGGACGCCTCTATCTGGATATCCGTCGATCCATCGCGCGTCTACTCCTCTCGCTCTTTTCCTCTGTACACGTCATCCTCGCCTCGGTCTCTCCATATCAGCTGGATGCTCATCCATTTGACTTCTCTCTCTCGAACTTTGCCACGGCAAGCGGCACGAATGTCGCTCGACAACGTGACGTTAATTCGTTTCAACGACAAGACGTATGATGCTTTCGATAATAGCTTGCTTCAGCATTGCATTCATTCATTGGCACTGCTCTTGTTACCGTTGTTGCTTGTCTATATCTGACCCAAATTGCATGCACTGGGTGCGAGAGCGCGCCTTCTCTTCAGTCGTCGAAATCGATTGCTATTGATGTGTCCGATGATAACCGACCGTTGAGCTTGAAAGATTTTAATGTACTCATCTGGAAAAAATATTTTAAAAAATGTTTTTTATATTTTTCTATATATTTTAACTTTTTCTATGTCTTTTATGAAATGTTTTTATAGGACATATAACTGCGAGTTTGTGCGCATGTAACATGTATAGTAGTAGATAACGATTAAAAATGTCAATTACACATGTTTGTTTAGTAACATTCGCAACGGTCGATTGGTTCACGTTGAATGTATAACAAACATTTGTGACTATATGATCAGTAGCAGAGTGGTTACTTGCAACACAAATATATATATATATATATATATATATATATATATATATACATATATATTCATGACTCGAATTACATAAATCAGGTAGAGGGTGGTTCAATGGTTGACATTGAGTGGCAGTTGAATGTGCAAAGCCCGGAATAATTATTATACGCATTCCAATAAGTGAGGTTCAAATGCGGACGTTTAATTACATTTAAATATGGCGCAATTAGCTAGATTAATATAACCATTTATGTTTGTGTTATAACGCTTTTCAAATTATAGTGCATTTGAAATTCTGTCTCAGTTGGCCGCCAACAAACGATTCAAATAAGTATGCTTTGCATGAAATTTTGCTGCTGCATATTGATAAAGCTGGTTCTTTGTTAGTTCCCGCGGCAAAACTGTGAATAACTCGCTTCGTAATAATTAATAGAATTATAAATAGAAATATTTCCAAAGAGTGAACAGCCGTTTTCACATGGACCGTTTAATCGTCGTCCTCATTCTTTGTTGCTGTTGCAATTGGATGCACTAAGTGCATCTCTATCTCTGGCCTGAATCACAGTCGCCGGATGCACAAGTTCGATCATCTACATTGAATGGCATCGGGATATGGGATTGTCTGATAATTACTTTTTTAATCCTTGTCAGTCACACTTCCCGAGAATCTCGTACCGGTCACACTGGGGTGAAATACACCCTAGCGTGTTTGCAAGTGTATAAACAATTGTAGGTGACCTTAAAAAAAAATATCCTGTTGTAGTTTAAGTCTTCCTTAAAAAGACTGTATAGGTTTGATTTGCAAAAAATTAATTTAACATATGTAAAAAAATTGTTGAAAAAAAAGTCGGAAAAGTGACTTTTTTCACAAAAACTAATGTAACTTTTTCAATTTTTAAGATATTTTAATTTTTTAAACGGTTTTTTCATCCTCAGATGATGCACTTTTCACTGATTATTGCAGTTTATGCGGCCGTTCCAAAAAGTATATTTATTTTGAGGTATGAAGGTGCGATTTTTTGCGGAAAAATGAAAAAGACATTTTTATGGAAAAAATAGCAATATATTTATGAAAAATGGTTTAAAAAATATGAAAAAAATTTACGTTGCAAATTACATACTTTAAGTAAATGAAAAAGTTACATTTTTTATTTGATCTCATAGGCACATTTAACGCATAAATATGCGCGATGCTTGTCGCACATCGGTTGAAGGCAAGTGGGACACATGGAGCCCGTCTTTTTATCAGTTCCTCTCGGGAAAATTTGGCATCTTTTTTGCCTATCCAATTTTGGGCGTCCCCTCCAAATGCAGGCCTGTCCTGGAAGTGCAGGATATTCGCAATACCGCATTTGATGTCCTTGCGAATTGTTGGTATTGTGTATCGTTCTTGCAGGTGTGCCTTGACCAAATGTAAATATATTTGATTAAGGCACGACTCTGCCGTCACTTTACTTGTGTCTCCTCGCACGCTATTTTTGCATTTAAGCAAAATTCGTACATTGACTGCGGCTTGGTCTAGTATGCCGAAAAATATTTGCATAGGCCATCGATTTGTTCTGCGGCTGACTGTGAAAGAGTGACAGAGCATGTCGAAACAATCAGTCCCGCCTTTGTCCTTGTTGTAAAAATGAACAATATCTGGCTTTCCGTCTGTCTCTTTGTTGTTTCCGTGCAGGTAGGACGTCAGCAACAGCACCACCTTGTTCTTTTTCGGCGTGTACGACACGAAAGTAAGGTTGTCATCGTAGCAATATTTAGATGCAGGCGGTTCACGCTCTGCAATCTTCATTGCTTGCGGGATTTCGCGCTTGTTCTTTTGAATTGTCCCCGTGATGCACAACCTGTACGGTTCCAGCAATCGCCTGGTAATTGGTACAGAGGTAAACCAATTATCGCAAGTTACATTGCGATTAGTCCCGTGAATAGGCGCTGTCACCTCCCGCAGGAAATATTCCGACACAGACTCATTAGGCGGAGTACTCGTTTTTCCGAGATAAGGGATGGCATTGTACTAGAAAAATAGCAAAAAACATGATTATAAAAAATTAATAATAAAAACGTACAATAATATAAAGAAATATTGTACCATGTACGATGTGCAGGCGTCATTCAAGCTGACGATATTCAAGCCATATTTATCTGGCTTCGACTTGATGTACATCCTAAACGAGCATCTGTCACGAAAGCCAAGAAGCTGCTCGTCAACGGTGCAATTATTGTGCAGCTTATAATAGCGCTGGCAATTACGAATGAAAATATCCCAGACAGCACGAATCGGGCCAAATTTATCGGTCGCACTTCTCGTTGTTTTGTCGTCAAAGCGCAAGCTTGACGACAAAAACATGAACCTTGCCTTTGGCATCGTGCATCTGTAGGTCGTGGTACCGTTACTTCTATCCCACAGCCGCTCGTAATGCACCGAAGACTGCTTCCACATCCCGCTGTAGTACAGCAATCCGATGTAGGCTTTATCTCGTTTGCATCGGTATGGTGATGGTACGTCTGCGTGTCCTGATCCTCTGCCATCATTTTTGCGCACACATCCTTGATCTTTGCATTTGTGTGCTGAACTATTAAATTGATGATTTCATCATTAATCAGGAGACTCCAGAACTCTTCAATCGTTGACGCCTCTGTGTTTACCGGGCCAGGAATAATATTCTGACCAGCCTCCGATAGCCGGCCTAAAAGCAATGTTTGTAAATATCCGATTCAAACAGACCGGGCAACCGTTACGTACACAGTTGTAGGCAAGCCGTAAATTTGACAAGCTGCTACAAAAACGCGAGAGAGAAACTTGTAACTGTTATCTGACTGTCGGGAAGAGGTCTCTGTTCTCCACTTATGACCGTTGACGCCTTTCAAAATCGTTGATGGTCGGCCATGTGCCCGAGACTGCAGCAGCCTCTCGCTAAGCGCGCCACTTTATAATTCGGAGTCCAGTTCATCACTGCTTTCTTCGCCATCACTCGAAGATTCCTCCGATTGCTCGGACATGTGGTCTTCGGCTCCATCAGTGTCATCGCCGCCAAGAATTGGCTGTTCTTCGGACTCATCAAGCAATTCCTCGCGAATTGTACGAGAGCGCAAGTTATAAGCCATCTACTTTTCATGAATAATTACACAGTAAAATTTTTTTTTAAATTCTAAGCAACGAAAAACAAAACTGTGTACTTGCCTCTTCACTTTGGAACAACGAGAAACGAAAAAAAAATACTCCAAAAACTCAAATTATTACGTATGAGTCACACTGGGTGAAATACACCCCACAACTCCGAGACGCCCACTTTGAACGGCTGCCGAGAGAGAACTAACGGGCCGAAAAATATACCACCGACGGGGATCGATACTTGAAGGTCCCAACTACCTGTAGATGGCGGCACAAGGCCCATTTCGATTGGTTTACTGGGTCGTTTTTGAAGTCAAAAAAACGCTGGGGTGTGACTTTACCCAGTGTGACTGACAAGGGTTAATTATACCGCCTGTTCATCGATCAATCACTGACATTGAAATCTCGTTGAAGAGAGCTTTCAATTGATATTTATAGAATAAATGACAGTTACCCGTCAATGTTTGCGCACAAAGAGAGCATCGAAGATCGATGATCCTGATGTCATCGACATTAGAAGACTTGAAACAGATGAAAAAATTTTGTATTACTTTAGCACTTTTGTATGAGCGAAGAAAAATAGAGAGACGTATTGAGAAGCATTGTTAAATGATTGTTTATTGTTATTGCGACCTATTTATTGTTATCGTAAAATTTATTTCTTTTCATATGTCACATGTGGCACACTAATATTTAATAAGCTTCATATTGCTTCCTCGTATGCGAGGAATATGCTGCACGTCGTCAGTGTGGCAATGCAATTTATGCATATGTCCCGAATTGCATGCACCGGATCCGAGATTGCTGCGATCGGCATTGATTACCCCGGAAATTTCTGCTTATTACATTCGAGGACCCAGTGAGGCGTTCATTAACGTTTCGCTTCGCAGATGTTGAACACGATTATTTCGTTGTCCGAAAGAGGCCGGTACGGTCGAAAGAACGCTGTGGGAAATTCGGGAAATTTAAACGTAAAGAATATAACGAAATTGCAGCATGTGTCATTGCGTTGATCCCTCTCCAATCGTTGCTATTACGTTACGCTCGAATTCGATAATCGATTTTATTGCACTGAGAACACCCGCAAAACATCAGCTTTGCGACTTGTGTTTAATAGATAATCAACGGATAATAGAGACATCTCTTTTTTTTAGCCAGCTGGTGAAGTTAACGTAGACTATTCATAGTTGGTTCTTTAATGAATCGATCAGCATTGTTCATTGGGTCCGCGGTCAAAAGGAAGTTTATTACGCTTATTAAAGCCGGCTTCCATCCTTTACGGCAGCAGGGAGAGGGGGGTATGGGTAGGAGAGAGTCGACAAACCGTCGTCGACTGTCACAAAAGAGCAACGTCGATGGTCGTCGACGACTAATTAGATAGAATAAGGTAATTCCACTTTTCAAGCGATAGAACAAAAACTAATCCGAAACCCTTCCTCTGCTTTTCTTTTCCAGGTGCGGAGGATGTGTTCAGGTTTACGGGAAACGAGACGCACACAGACTACTTTCGGCTGGTGCTTAGGGATGGGAACTATCTTCTGGTCGGCGGAAGGTAAATAGAGGATTTATTTGGAGCTAGTGCTTTAATTAAAGGGCCACTTCTTCTTCTTCCACTTCTTATTCCTCTTCCTCTCTCTCTCTCTCTCTCTCTCTCTCTCTCTCTCTCTCTCTCTCTCTCTCTCTCTCTCTCTCTCTCTCTCTCTCTCTCTCTCTCTCTCTCTCTCTCTCTCTCTCTCT
>NW_020227567.1:0-1569 GCF_003070985.1 Temnothorax curvispinosus
GATTAATTATTGCATAGTACTGTTCTATATTATTATTGTGCATAATGTGTGTAACATATTTAAGATTTAATTTTGGGAAATAGTCAAAACATTGAATAGAATATTTGTAAAATATTTGTTTAATAATTGATGAAGACATACGTGAAATATTTCGACACGTTTAAAATTTATAACTATTTGGATTAGATAAAAATTAAATTTTTATTATTAAAATTTTATTTGTAAAATATATGTAATATAACATGTATAAAATTTTATAAAAGTTAATATTTAACAGAGCGTTTTATCGAAAATTATGTATTATTAATTACGTTGCAAAATAGTTTAATTTAGATATATTTGTATTTTACAGATTCGCGTCTTGTATACTACAACTCCGCTGCTGCGCATCATACCGGTGAGTTTTAAATTATTTTTATTTTAATCTTGAGGTAATGGATTTGTAAATATATTGCATATACGTATAACAGGTTTTTTTTCGATAATTATTAGTATGCAAAAGGATAATATTAAATTATATAACAAATAATTTAAATTGAACAAGTAGCAGCAAGGAAATATTCTAGTATTTATATCCTCTTTATTTATTATTGTAAATTGCTTCATATCTAAATTTTATGATTATTTCTGGTTGTATGTATTACAAATGTTAAAAAAAAATAAAATTTAAATTAAGAATATAAAAATATTATATAGATAGATATAATGTTTTATAAATCTGTTACCTTAATGGATGAGCTAGGATACATTATTATAAATATGTAACTCTGGAATATATAAAGTATAAATTCGATTTATTGAATTCTCTGTATAATTGCCAAATATATACGATTTTCGAGAGATTAAGAACACCATGAAAATATAATACATTAATAATTTTATTTAGCTAATATATATAGTGTCTCAGATATATTATAATAAAATTATTTTTTGAATTTAATACTGAGGTACCTAATTAATGAAAAATTATGAAAAAGAAAAGGACGTAAAAAAAGAACTCTTTTTAATAGATAAAATATTAACATTTTAAAAACATGAAACCTCTATTTGAATCTCTTCATGGTGTTCGTGACAGCATGATTCACGATAATGACGAAGACTGGAACAAGATATTTCTGTATTTATGAGATTCATTGCATCGTAACGCGTCTGTGGCCCGAAAACGTGTTCTCTTGTATATGTAGAATACGATGCACTAAACGTTCACGAAGACATCTTGCGATAGAATGCGATATGGGTGGATTCTGGACAGGTTGATAGTGCATAATAGATGCTAATTGTTGAACATTTGCGCCGTGGTGAATTTATGGCATGTCCCCGGATTCGCCACGATGCACAATAAGATAGTGACTTTGCGTGTCGTTTGAGCTCGCGTAGGTGCTACTTTATGTTTCCTCTTCTATAAACAGCTCCTCATTTCCTCCGTAACTTTGCTTTATTGCAAAATTTTTCGCTATCCGATGGCCCAATTTAAAGAATGGCGATATAACACTTGGTTCAATAACAACGACAATGGAAAACAATTAGTCTGTCAAGAAGCTCGAGATTTATTACAGTAATATCCGGTTA